>NC_057807.1:554946546-555235456 GCF_018294505.1 Triticum aestivum
TTGATGTACCCTGGCAGGATTTGTGATACCGAGTCTATGTGCAGTTAGTTTAGGGTTCATAAGCCCTATTGGCAGAGGTTTAGGGTTCCAAGTTTTACTATAGCTATGTTTAGGTTATATTGCATTCTTTTGGTACATGGTGAAGAGCGAACGTTCAGCATTACTGAAGCTGTATGAATTGTGATGTTTGAGCTTTTGATTCAGTGTCATGTCTACTAGTGCCTTTGTTTGAACGAGCTAACAGCAGCTTTTAGCGACTCACCATGTTTCTGGTGTAACTTATGAAATATCCTCCCAGACACGTGCAAGTGAATGAGTCTTGCTCAAGTCTCCTGGAAGCAGCCAGGCAGTCACTAGCAAATAATACCTAGGTTTAACCTGCCATTTCTGGTATTTGATAGTCAAAAAAAATTCTACCTCCAGTACGGTTTTACTTGGACAGGGTTGTCCACTTATGCCACATAAGATGCCGTTAATCCGCGGTGGATTCGGAAACCTGCATCCATGCCCGAGTTAAATTCGCCATGTCCTACCCGAACCCGAGTCTGATTCGGACGCTCTGTATACGTGTCCAGGTGCTAACCAGCCAGTTTTTGTCGCGTTGTGCTTCTGTTTGTTGATTTGTTCGTAGTGCAGGTCTCATGAGTTTAATTTATACCATGTATAGCTTGGTCTGCTTCACCAAATTAATGTTTGTGTAGTAAGGTTGCGGTCAGGGATTGTGTTGTATAGATATTGTAAGATGCTATTTATTAAAGTGTCCCGGTGATGAAATCATTTTGTTATTCAAACTTACACCATATGTTGTTTCTCTATACTGGTATCCAAGTTCTTTTCTTAAGTTTCTTCATTGTTTACTATTCTGGTATAAGGTCACATACACTGTCAAAACGGCAAGGGTATTACTCATCCATATCTTGGAGTGAACCGTTTTCCAACTGAAAGATTCTATTAGATGGTGAATATTAATTTCCTCAATTAATTAGGTTTTGTCCTCGTACTTAATTACATCTGTCTTGGATCATTAAATCATCTGAGGGTGGGAGACTAAATTCTAGAAGTTACTATCGTGGCATCCAAGGTTGGCTGGCCAGTTTTTCATTCTAATCCAGGCTGCAGTGGTCTAATGGCCTGTGCGGAAGGGCACCGCATACGAGGATGTGGTTGGAGCCTTGGATGTAGATGGTACTCCCTCCGTTCCAAAATAGATGACCCAACTTACAAAGTTGGGTCATCTATTTTGGAACGGAGGGAGTAGATGAGAAAGTTTATTGGATATCAGGGAGACCGTGTTACGAAGGTGGGGCGCGATTCTCTGTTTGTGACTAACAGTCTCCATAAAACCTACCCATTTGTGGTGTTATTGTCAAATATGGTTCTGTGTTATCCAGCTAAGTTTCTATCTTTGTGAGTCCGCTAGCTGGTTTTCCCTATTTGGTAAGTGCAGTGTGATTAAAATGATGATTGCATCGTACTATATATTTTGCCATGGTTGCAGTATTCTTGATTTTATGTTTGTTACTCTTACTGCTGTTATATTCTCTTGAGATCTAGCTTCTCAACCTATCCTATTGATATACTTACTGCCATGTCTTTGCTAAATATTTAATCGAATATTATATAGAGCTTGTAGACCCTGGCTAAATTATTATATTCAATAGTATTATGTAGCCAGTCTCGTGCATGCTTTAAATAAGATGTTGCTCTCCTCTTTTTATTTTAAAATCACTTTAAGTTGTGTCCAAGACTTCAGTCTTGGATGAACTTATGGTATAAGTATCATGTGCAATTTGTAGGCTTAGTAGAATTCATGGCGGAACTGTTTCTTTAATAATAGTGTGATAGAATGGTAAAACACACACAGCAACAGTCAGCATGAAAGAGTGCTACTGCTGTGTTGGCATAATCTATTGTGGTTATCTTGTTGTTTTGTCTCCACATATTCAAAGCAGATCAGCATGGCTGTTGATGTCATTTTGTAGCGTGTGTTGGTTATGAATAAACATGTTTTCATGGCTTGTTTAATTGCATTTATTTACTTTGTTGATTCTCAAATTATGGTGGCAGCCAGTTAAACAAATACTGGAGAATGCTTGAGGGATGATACCTCTCTGGGACCCAGACACTGAAGACTTGGTTGGACTATCTTAACACTAATGGAAATCCATGTTATAGCACATAGTGTATTACTGTCGTAGTGAAGCATTTACATGGTAGTTGGCTACTAGACCATGTTTTTAGTATAGTTCTCTTGTGTGTATGAACATTATTTTTTCCTGGTGATCATTTTGGAAAGTGAAATGATCTATGGAGTTGCAGTTTCAATTGAATAATAGCTTGTGCACTTATTGCGCTGCATGGAGATTGATCCTGCAGGCTGGGATGTACTTTTTGGGTGTGCTCTTTTAAATCCACTGGCTTGGTATTTTTTGGAAGTCTGCAAATTCTTCGAGGATAGCGCAGAAATAATCATAACATGTTTAAGGAAACATTGCTGCTAAAAAAATCATGTGTATTGAATCTTATTTCACAGGCTAGTCCTTGGGGATATTCCGATTCTAGGCAGAACTAGTTAGGGTTGACATATGGTGTAGCTAACTTCATTACTGATTGCCTACATGTGTATGTATAATCTCAAATTCATTCCCTCATGAACAATATATCTATGGATAATCACGTTTGTTTTGGTTGCCATTTGGTACAATGTGCAACTGATGGACTACGGAGATGCACTCACTAAAGTGCATGATATTCTTGTGTTGAGTCTCTTGGTTGGTTTTCATCTGGTGCTCCTCTGCTCCATTTGCTTTCATACAAAGTTCTTGCAGTCAAAGTTCACGGTTTGTCTGGTTCAGTGTTCCCTTCTTGGTGATGATAGTTTATATCTGTTTTTTGTTCATGGCAATTTTTTTATTCTTTAGAATGGTTGTTGAAAGTAGTTCAGTTTACTTATCTTCTGCCGGTGGTTTAGTTGGAATATTCCTTTACACTTGAATATGCATTACCAGTACATGTATGAACAAATTGACAGATTCTCTTTAGGTTTATGTAGCGTTTTCCCATAATGGTGCTGAAATAATGTGTTTGCTTCTTGTGCAATTGCAGCTTAATCCCACTCGGGGTGGGAAGTTTGAGGTTGCTTTTGTTGCACCAACTGGCGAGGAGGTCAAGACCAAGAGAGCTTTAACCACATACCTAAAAGCACACCCTGGAGGCCCTGCTCTTTCAGAGTTCGTCTGGGCAACCGGTACATGCCTTATCTCGTCATTCCTTGATTACTTTATTTATGATTTAGGTAGGACTATTGTTATCCAATCAAAATCTTGCCTATACTGAAAGATCCATAAGCAGGCAATACTCCCAGACGGTCCTCACGTCTAAGTGCGAAGCCTAAGGCTACTGAGAGCCCAGAAGATGAGAAACCCTCACGCCGAAGTGGAAAGTCTAAGGCTACCGAGAGCCCGGAAGATGAGAAACCTGCCAAACGGGGAAGGCCCTCAAGCTCTAAGAAAGGCAAAAAGGGGAAACAGGAGGATGCAGAGGACGCAGAAGCTGAAAGTGGAGATCATGCTGATGCTGAAGAAGCCAAAGGCACTGAAGTGGAGATGAAAGATGCTGAAGAAGCCAAAGTCACTGACCTGGACCTGGAGATGAAAGAAGCTGACAATGCTCAGGAAGAGAAGAAAGAGGAAGAGGCTGGCGGTTCGGTTGGAGAGAAGAAAGAGGCTGACACTGTTGCTCAGGAAGAGAAGAAAGAGGCTGACACTGTTGCTCAGGAAGAGAAGAAAGAGGCCGACCCTGTTGCTCAAGAAGAGAAGAAAGAGGCCGACACTCTTGCTCAAGAAGAGAAGAAAGAGGCTGACACTGTCGCTGAAGAAGAGAAGGAAGAGGCTGACACTGTCGCTCAAGAAGAGATGAAAGATGCTCCTGTCGCTGATGCCCCAGAGAAGACTGAAGAAGTGGAAGGCGAAGCAGCTGAATCTGAAGTAGCTCCCGTGGAGACCGAGATGCCTGACCCTGTAACAGAGAACAAGGAAAACGAGAAGCCAGCTGAATTTGAAGAAGTCCCCGTGGAGTTTGAGATGTCTGACCTTGTATCAGAGAACAAGGAAAATGAGAAGCCAGCTGAATCTGAAGAAGTCCCCGTGGAGTTTGAGATGTCTGCCCCTGTATTAGAAGAGCATAAGGAAGATGAAAAGCCAGCTGAATATGAAGTAGCTCCCGTGGAGGGTGAGAAAACTGAAAACGGCCTGGCGGTTGAATCCACAGTGTCACCTCCAGCAACTTCAGAGGAAAAGAAAGTAGAAGCAGATAGCACCATCAATCCGGCGACCCCTCCTCCAGCGGAGGTGAAGGCAGATGCTCCAGCGGCAGAGGCAGCAAAGGCTGCGGAGAATCCAGCAGACAACACTGCTCACAAGGATGACCAGGGTAACGCCGGCACCACGGGAGAACAATCCACCGGGAACGTCGACAACAATGGACAGATTCATCCAGGTGTTTCTACCGTGCGGTGCATCTGAAGGTAGGTTCCGTGGACGACGACAGGCGAGGCGAGGCGAAACGACGACAGGCGAGGCGAAACGGGGAACAAACTTGGTCTCTGTGTGCTTAGGATGGAGTCCCGTATTTGCTTTGAGAACTGTAAGCGTGTTTAACCTGACAGCGCCTGTAATTGTAGGCCCTTTCCGCATACTTCACAGCTTGTTGTCTTATGAGGTGCTGCAGGGCAGCAGGCTGGCTTATGCCGCCTCGGTCATTATTATCATTTGTAACTTGTTAGAGTGCACATTAATCTCAGGAGGACATAGACATAATACTTATGCTGCTGTTGTTGTAACGACCTTTATGCCTTTGCCTTGTGTTGCTATTCATAAATAAGCCTTGTAGGCTTGAACATGGGTTGGGTTGCTAGCTGGGGTAGAGTTGAGTTAATCTCTTCTGCAGATTGTTTTAAGAAGTCGGTCCTGGCTGGGTTCAATTATAAGTTTGTTCTCACATGTTTGCACTACATCGTGGGTTTTCTTTTTAACTGCAACAAAGGCACAACCGCAACCGTTCGGTGGTTCCATAGTTTTATTGAAAAAATTCATTTAAGTGGAAGGATACATGAATTTTTACTAGAAATTGCGCTCGCTACAAAATAGAGTCTTAAGTTTGGTTTTCCCGCAGCTAAAGAGAAAGTGAATGTTCAGTTATAAGTTTGTTCTTCGTAGTACATCGTTGTTTTGTGGCATATCGCAAATGGTTTCTGGTTTCATTGCCCAAGCAAGCATTGCACTCACTAAAGAGTAACTGATTGTCGAAATACTTGATGAAATTGTTATACAGCCTACTCATCTAGTCTTGATAAAACAAGCATTGCACTCACTAAAGAGTAATTGATTGTCGAAATACTTGATGAAATTGTTATACCACCTACTCATCTAGTCTACTCCCTCCTTTTCGGTTTATAGGGTTCAAATATGAAATCTCATCAACAAAGGCATTTTGTGAGTGGAGGAATATATCTTGTACTTTAGAAAACTACTCAAATTGAACTCAGGCATTAATTTGAACTAGTAAGATGCCCGTGCTATGCATAGCACGGGATCACACAAAATTAGTTGAATTTAAGTTATAGTTAGGAACCATACGTTGCTATGGACAATAAAAAAAGTACCGGGACATATTCAGGAACCGGATATTGCTACAAACAATAAAAAAGGTACGGAGACATAGTTAGGAACCAGAAATTTGCTATGGACAATAGAAAATATACTGAGACATTGATCGAAATGATGTTATATTGTTGATAGGTACACATCAAGCACAATCAAACATATGGTATATTTGAACAAAGCAAGAAAATGAACAGCACTTGCAATACATTTTTACTGAGCAAATAAACAAAATGTACATTAAAACATGCTTTGAAATCATGTGAATATAGAAGGGGAGAGTGCACATGTACACACACACACACACACACAAAGTCATACTGGACCTCTTGTAACTTGCTTACATCAACCATGTTTCGGCAACAAAAAAATATACCAATAACACACAGTAAGGAAACAAATATTTGTGGTGTCACCAGAAAAATGGATGTGGAGCTACCTAGCAAAGGAAGGGCGTCGATGACCAAGAGACTTGCTGTAGGCTTCATCCAAAAAATTTGAACAGACGGAGTAACAAAGAGAACTACCAAAAAATAATTCAAACACAGGTATGATTTGTTTTTTTACAAAATATCAGGAACACTAAAGCAAGTACTCCCTTTGTCCGGAAATACTTGTCGCAGAAATGCATAAAGATAGATGTATCTAGAACTAAAATACATCTAGATACATCCATTCCTCCGACAAGTATTTCCGGACGGAGGGAGTATCTAAGTTATTTTTCTGAAACTTCTCTGCAAAAACTACATAACCATACATAGGGAAGAAATTTTAGATGACTGACCCTAGTTAAAAAGACTGAATTTTTACAGCCACGAAATTGCACTTTATTCATACCTTGTACTACATGCCGAGAACTTCTTTGTAGACCATTTCTTTGTAAAAGTTGCAATGGAAGTTGGGCTGGCCTTTCTTTTGCTTATTCAGGAGAGTAAGGTGCCCGTGCGTCAGTATGGAACAATAACATGCAAATGCCGATTAACTGTATTGTGATATTTCCTACATGTCTTAGTCTTCTTACCTATATCGTCTCCACCCATCACTCAACTCACGGCTCCCAACTCACAGATCTCCACTGTAGAACATATTTTCTCATCACATCCAAAACATCCCTAGCCCATTTCTACCAAATACAACTACCAAATACAATAACCATTGATAGGCCAACAACCATGAACAGCAATAGAGCTGCAGTACTTGGGTAACCAAATCAGTACTTGGGTGCTCACGATGAAACCAAATCAGCTATTGGCAGCAAGGACACGAGATAAATAGAACTTCTTGAAGTGCATTACTTGTATTAGGAATTTAAAACAGAGACCATCCACATAAATATTGACAGTAAGGTCGCAGCTTTGTACTATTAGAAATGCTAGTTCCACAAAATTTTGGAGTTCATCCCGCAGATAATACGAAGAGGAAATTCCTCATCCATGAGCTTTCATATGGCAAGCATGTCGAGATACAAGCTTCCTCTAAAGGTATATTGTCCAAAATTGCAGTTCTATTATCCAGAACTTCATCTACACGCAACTTACTACTTATGTATTGGATCACAGAACAATAGTAACCAACAATTGCAGAAAAGAACTTGATCATAGGCAGGGCAAATTATATGAGTACATCTGTATATGTACCAAATATGTTGATATCCATGCTATTGTTCTGACATGTAGCAGTACATCAGTATCCGTCCGTCGCCTTCATTGCAGTAAGCATGGAGGCGAAGAAGGTTGACATGGCAGAACCTGGCCATCACCTCCAATTCTCTTGCGAAATCACTTTTGCATTTCATTGTGACAGCACTGCCAAAGCCTCTTCAAACAACTGTTTTCCCATCAGATAATGGCCCTAGTGACTGATTACAATTTTTTTAATCTATTTGATTAGCCTATATCTCTTAAAAGAGATTATTAAACTACAGGACAACCGAAGTTGATCAATAAACATATCATACACGCAATATTGGGGATGAAATATAGGTGTGCGCACCTCCTGGCAAACGAAATTGCGGCGCAAAGCGTGCAGGCAGAGCATGGCAACAGCCGCGGAATCGTCGCCAAGGAAGACTCCTCGGCGACACACACCAACGCTCGGCTGCACCGGATGATGCTGTGTCAGCGTGATTGTGCTGCTAACAAAGCATATTCCTGGAAGTCAACAATTGAAGCGGGGTGGCCTCGGCACAATAACACTTACAGTTCAGAGCATGTACTGCCCATCAGAATAAACACTTGAGTCCTCGACTCCTCCTCTGTGGCGGAAGCCGCTGCTTTCCGTGAGCACGGAGTACGCGGCCGCCGGGAGGCAGATATTGGCGTACACATCGGCACCGGCATTGGGCACGCCGCGCCAGCTGAGAGTGGCATGGACGGCCCGTAGCTCGATGTCCTTGACAACGGCAGCCTAGACTTCGTGCGGGATGGCAGTGTAGAGAAACTTGGCATGCCAAGCAACCACCGCCATGTCTCCGTCTCCGATGGCCGGGCTGCATGGTCAGATCTAGAAGGAGAGATACTGGGGCAAGCTCAAACCCAATTCCGATTTGCTAAGATCCCCTATCTACAAGCATAGCTATACAACAGGAGGGATCCTTGCCTGCTCCAATCAACTACTGCGGTCGCCCGGAAAGAGAGGCGAGGAGCCAGCGGCGAGGAATTTGGCAGGGTTCTCGAAGCTCCTTTGTTGCGTTGCGAGAGGAGGAGAAACGTCTCGACTATTGGCGTTGTGTTTCCGAACTCTTCCCCAAAGTTCTGTCCATTACGGGGGTGTTCTTGCAAAAGTGTGAGTCATGTGGCTCGGCCACAGCCCATCTCAATCTCAGCCATACATTCAGATCGAACGGTGCACATTGCGCGAAGGCAGGCACACCATCACCACCAACTGACATTTTTATAGGAGTAGAGATTAATTGCAGTAGATGAGTAGGATTACGTGCATCGGTGTGTTTTTCTTTAATTCTTGCATGCAAAAATTTAATGCGTCTCGAAAACTAAAAATGAGATGGAGATCAGCCCTTTAAATTGGAAAAACAAAAAAATTGAAATAAGCCCTATAAACCGGAAAGAAGGGAGTATACGACAGTTTAGAGACTTGACATGAGATGTCTTGCATTTATGTACAGAGGGAGTAACTTCTATGTGTTGTCCTTTGGATGCCTATGGTTTCTCACGGTTGTTCCGCAAGTGAAGGGGAGAATGAGAAGTACGAGACCTTCCTTAGCCCGAATGTTAATTTCTATTCCGGATTGCTATTTGTTGAAAGTTTTATTTATGTTGGTACTGGTAGAGAGGAGTAGCGCATAGCCAGAGACGAAGATGACTCGTTTGCCCGTCGTGTCACTAGCCTAGGAATGACATTGGATAATTAGTTCGGGGTCGGGGGAAAGAGGGTGCATCATCGTCACAAATACAGTTGATTGGGGGGGGGGGGGGGTGCATGCAGTTCAGCCGGCTATACGGGTGTTTGTGGGTGGGTGGGTGGGTGGGTGTGAATAGCAACAGGTTGTCTGGTTTGGGCGAGAAAGGGTGCAGAGTCGTCGGCGATACAACACAACTGGTGTGGGTCTTTCATGGGAAGGCTGGGGGATGGCAGCAACACAATGGAGACGATGATTTAGGCAAGGAGGAGGCGGCGACAAGCAGTTGGGCCGGCGGGTGGTGGGTCGGTGTGGATGGATGGGGGATATACAATTGATTTTGAAACTAAAACTTTTTTTAAGACAATTGTTGTACTGGTGGCCCCATTTTTACTTCGTATAGGTGCGGGCGCGCAAATTTGCTGAGCAAAGGTGGACAAATTATTTCAGCGAATTTGGGCAAGATCACCTTTTGTCTTGCTCGCCCTTTCTTTTCAATTCCCGTGGGTCTCGGTCGCCCCGGTAGCCGTTGCTCCCACGTCCCCTCCCCTCGGCTGCTCTGCTCCGCCAGCAGCCGATGCTTTAAAAACGGCAACTCGCATTTCCCCCTGCTCTTTTCTAGCCGTTGCGCGACCTTCTTGGCGTTTGCGCCCACAAAATTAATTATCAGTCTACCAGAGCGGAAGCATCCTAAGCAGCCGCACTGAATCAACAAGGGGATCGATCGCATTGCCGCCGCCGCGCAGTCAGAGAGAGAGAGAGAGAGAGAGAGAGAGAGAGAGAGAGAGAGAGAGAGAGAGAGAGGAGGAGATTGATCGGGGAGGAGGATGAGAGGCCTCAGATCGCGGATCCTCCGGACCCTGCAGTCCTTCCCCAACACCGCCGCCGCGCAGTCCAACGCCCTCATCCCGCCCCCCGACGCCGCCGCACCCGAGGCCGTGCCCGAGCCGGCCGCCGTCCCCGATGGCGACGACGACAAGGAGAACCTGTCGCCGGAGGCCAACCCGCGGAAGGCCAAGAAGATGAAGGTGGGCTCTCTGGAGGGTGGCTCTCTGGAGGAGTCCGGCAGGCGCTACCGCCGGCCGGAGCTCGAGTCGTCCAGCCTCTTCGACCCGGACCTCCTCGCCGCCTTCCGCGGCGTCGTGGACGCGTACGCCCAGGCGCTCGACAAGACCCAGCGCCGCGATGTCGACTTCGACGACGCCGACGACGACATCGCCGCCGCGCTGGACGCCGGCGGCCGCGACGAGGACCCCCTGGCCGGGCTGGAGTGCCGGTGCCCGCCCGGCGGGGAGCGGGCCGTGGTGCTCTACACCACGTCGCTGCGCGGGGTGCGCAAGACGTTCGAGGACTGCGCCACCGTGCGCCGCCTGCTCGACGGGCTCCGCGTCGCCTTCCTGGAGCGCGACGTGTCCATGCACGCGCCCTACCGGGACGAGCTCCGCGCTCTGCTGCCGCCTCCGCCGGGCGACGGCGCCAGCATGCCCCTGCCGCCGCGGCTGTTCGTGGACGGGCGGTACGTGGGCGGCGCCGACGAGGTGGTGGCGCTGCACGAGCGGTCGCGGCTCCGGGCGATGCTCCGGCGCGCCGCGCGCCGGCGCGCGGGCGACGCGGCCTGCGCGGTGTGCGGCGGCGCCTGGTTCGTGGTGTGCGGCGGGTGCAGCGGCCGTCATTGGCTCTATGACGACGGCTCGGCCGCCGCCGTCGCCGCCAGCCGCGTGCCGTGCCCCGGGTGCAACGAGAACGGGCTCGTGCCGTGCCCCCTGTGCAGCTGAGGTGATCCCTGCACTGCCCCGACAGACATGTACATCTTTTTTGTGTATCACCATGGCGACAGCGAAATTCTTTGCGATTGTTTCACCCTGTAGTAAGTATAATTTGTCACACATTTGTTCTCCGCTCATTCACCCTGCAAATTGTGAAATCCACGAAGCCATTGTGCATGTACGACATGATCTGATGTGCTGTGACTGTGACACTCTCATCTGTTGTTCAGACCTGCCGTGATAAAAATGCAGCATTGCCTGTTCGAACCACGTCAGAGTTGCACTTATGCACCCAAGAAGACAAGAGACACTTAAAATAGACATTTGTCGCACTTTGTAGGTAAAGTCACTCGGCTCAACTATACAATGTGTGGAGAAAATTCTCATACAAGTTGATTGAAGAAAAAGAACTAGACTATGCACGACCAACAAGGGACCAGAAGTGCGCTATCGTACGTTGCCCACGTGGAGTGAAGTCTGAAATAAACCCTGTCATTGTAGAGCTCGAAGCAAATGAACCCTCATCTCTAAAACCCTGAAGTTTGTAGCTTATACTCTTTAATCCCGGTCTAAATAAACCTTCTGGCGGTTTTATGAGTGGATTTGATGACGTGGCAACTAAAGGCCGGGATTGCTCACTTTGACCATAACAATTTTCTTTGCCGAGTTGTATTGCTGCCACATTGCTGCGTTTGTCAATGGGTTCGAGCCACAGACCATCTCATCTTGCCATGGTGCGAAGCCAGGGCCTGAGCCCATCTGGTCGCTGCTCGCTCAAGATGGGAATGGGCCGACCCGGCCCTGGCCTTGGACCCGGCCCCATGGCCCCAAGATCAGTATGCGAGGCCATGGGTCGGCCCATTTCATCAGAAAATTATGGCCTCGCTGACCCGTTGGGTATATGAGGCCGACCCAAAATCAAGATGAGAAAATCCATGAATTTAGTTAGCACAATCTGAAGACCGGGAAGGCCACGGCGAGCTGGACAAGTTGAAAAGGAAGAGGAAAGCGACCAGGATGACGGGCTCGACGGCGACCGAGACGACGAACGAGAGGCACGAGCGGGACGAACGCCGGCGGCAGCAGAGATGCTTGGGGGTGCCGTTTGAACAAGCCGCTGGTTGTTTCTACGTGCATGTACTAGTTCACCTAAAAATCAATCCACCTGCCTGCTTGTGTACAGGGGCGTCTCCAACAATCGATCCAGTTTGCTCAGCTTCTTACGTACGTGTCTTCTGGTTAAGTAATCCATCTGCACGTGAGCACATCATCGATTTCTTCAGAAAGTACACGACGAGTCGAGGGGTGGCCAGCGGCAGCAGAGATGGTCGGGGGACTGGGTCGACCCATCTAACCCATCGGGCCGCACAGGTCCGACTCCACTAACCCATATATCAATTGAGGCCAACCCACTTGACCCATTAGCCTTGAATTTTTGGGCCGGGTCAGTGACCCAGCGGGTCGACCCGGCCCGTTCCCATCCTGACTGCTCGCGTCCGTCGCGGACAGCTCCTGCGTTGCTTGCGAGAAGCCGGCGAAGGTCAGCGAAGAGGAGCGGACGGTGTCTTGCCCGCTGTCCACTTTTTGCCTCTCTAGCACCCTGCAGAGCACCAAGTCCTCTTGCATAATTGAAGTGCCGTGCCATGCATCCAGATTCAGGGCCGGCCCTGGGGCATGGGCGACGGGGCGACGGCCCAGGGCCCTGGCGAGGGGGTCCCATGATGGAGTATATACATATACTATAGCCCAGCAAAAAGCAAAAAAAAAAATACAAAAGAATTAAAGAAAAGAAATAGGATGGGCTAGGAGGCCCAGATATAGCTAGCTAGCTAGTGATCGCTGGATACGCGAAGGCCAAGCGGCGCCGTGACTCACGCTGGTTTCTACATTTCCTCGTCGCCCTCGCACGCCCGTCGGCCTTCTCGCTCGGCGCTCGGCGCCTTGCCCCTTGGCCCTTGCCGCGTCGCCGTCGCCTCGCCGGCTCGCCATCGCCGCCACACAGCAGTCCGGCAGGCAGGCGGCAGCCCGGCCATCCGGCATCCGGCACCGCGGCAATACGGCAATATCTATACGAGTACACATCTGACTGGAAGTCAACAAGTACGCATCCATGTTTCCTGTCCATCCCCAAACTTGAATTTGACAATCTCACTATCTCAATAGTTTATTTATTCTTT
This sequence comes from Triticum aestivum, assembly GCF_018294505.1. Taxonomy (NCBI): domain Eukaryota; kingdom Viridiplantae; phylum Streptophyta; class Magnoliopsida; order Poales; family Poaceae; genus Triticum; species Triticum aestivum. The sequence goes on from NC_057807.1 coordinate 554,959,508, forward strand.
ATTTAGTATGTACGTATTCTAATCCAATCTATCAATTTTTTTGTCATTCTATATAACATGTCTAGGGTTTCAATCATCCAATCTATAAATTCCTAATTCTTTGTATGCTCTTTTGATCTTTTCTTCATGATTTTAGGACATTAGCCTGTCATGTTACCTAAGAAGAAGCAATTGTCGGGTGCTGAAAAAAGGAGGAAAAAGAAAGAAAGTGATCTGAAAATTCTAGCACTGAAGGATATCTTGGACAATGTTGCTCTTGATTGTGCCCTTAATGACTTCGCATCAAGAAATGCCCGAAGAAACTTTTTTTGAAGCACTGAAGTATTATTGTTGTCGATGGAGTCAGTCTAATTTCGTTCTTATTTGAGGTAATCATGTCATGTTAGTTTCATTTTGCGATCTTTTTAGTACCATTGTTTTTTATGCAGTCGGTTCAAATTTGGTTATTATTGTTCTCGATGGAGTCATTTGAATTATTATAGTCATATTTTAAACTAAAGATGTGTGATTGAAAATTACTTTTAATAAGTTATATATATATAACATACGCATAAATATATATTGTCTTAGGACTTAGAACATAGGGGCCCATGTCGTCGAGTTCGCGTAGGGCCTCCCGAAACACAGGGCCGGCCCTGTCCAGATTAGAAACGTCGATCGATGCAATTGCAAAGAGGAGCTAACCTAAGATCAAGAAAAGAGGAGCTAACCTGGCCGTGAGCTGCGCCACATCTACGCGCACTCAAAGCATGATTAGCAGTGTCAGTCAGTGAAAATACATACAGTATATACCGCGCACACATGCATGCATAAGCTAGCCTTCAGATCAGGCCTCATAACGTAAGTAGCCTTTAGCGCATATTCACACACGCCCATCCATCCCAGCCATTTTCACTGCCACCTTCTAGTTCCCCGTTTGGATAGGCATATAAGGTTGAAAATGCCCGGGATTGGAAAGAACAGGGTACAAACTTCAGGGATTTAGAGGTGAGGGTTTATTTGCATCGAGCTCTACAAGTACTAGGTTTATTTTAGACTTCACTCGCCCACGTGCCATCAAGCAAAGGGACGGGAGTGGCCGAACCGTAACTAAAATAAACCTAAGAACCCATGCCTGTCGAACTCGCGTATTCTAGGAGAAACCACTAGACTATGCCAAGTCCCCACTGAGATGTGTCCAACAACTTCAAGAGTAAAAAGTTTGGTATAACAAAAGTTGGTGGACCGGGGTTTGGTTTGGTGGAAGTGTGTATCTACTATTCCTCTTTGTATTCTCAAAATTTGGAGATATTTGGTTGGTGGAGTCAAAGTGAAGTGAACTTTTTCAAGATGAGCGGTGGGGCAACTAAAGATTTAGTGGATAGGGTCGGAGGTACAAGCATGGGTCTTATATAGCCCCCCTCAAAATCCAACCATTAACTCCTTAGTTGGTAAATCCCCAAAAACTAAGAGGTGTAGACCCTGAAGCTCCAGCGTGTCCAGTAACGAAACCACACATGTTCGTGCTCTCGAAGCCCAAACCTTCTGGTTGTTCAGTGCCGAAACCACCCAATATTTTATAAAAAAACATCAACAACTAAGTTTAACAAAAGGGGTGACATCCGCCCCCTAGTACCGAACCCCTCTTGGCAATAAAGAAACCTCCTTCATAATCATTCACCTTGACTCGGTTTAACATATAGGCTCTCTTCATAATCATAGCCACCCGATTCAGTCTATCCATCTAGACTCAAAGACACTACGACCAAGAATTTCCACAACAAAATCTAGATCACCTTATTGTAAGCCTTCTCATGATCTGCATTGTGAACCAAACGAATAGTTTTGTAGGCAATATGACTTCCCGTCAAGTGTATATTGAGTAAATGCACATTGGCCCCATATGATTATGCTTGTATTTCTATATCATTTTAGTTTTTCCCTCAATTGCTATCTTGGTTAGTATTTGAGTGTTTTTCTTCCTCTCATTTCTGTCATCTAACAAAGAACATGATCAAGTGTAATGCAATGTCATTTTCTCAATTGGCAAAGCTAAGGAGACTAGCATCTGTAAGCAAGCAGATGTAAAATTCACAACAATCTACAACAATACCCAGAACACACCTGTCTTTCAATTTCTCTCTCAGTTTATAGCACACACAAACACATAATCTCCCAGCCTCTCTCGAGCAAGGCGGTCCTCGTGCGGGCAACAGGAGCAGGCCAAGGCTAGCGACCACCACTCGTAGCTACCACTTCGTCCTCGCCACTAAGGATGAGAATGGGCTAACCCACTTTGTCTTGAACCTGGTACTCGTTGGCCCCTTTGCTTTGTTTAGAGACATGGAGTTGACCTAATGGTTAAGTGATGATTGGCCTCATGTCTAGAGGCGGAGCTACGTGTGCTACTTGTGTGTGTGGGGGGGGGGGGGGGGGGGGGTCCCAGCCTTGGATCAATTTATGAAGGATTTTTTAGGAGGACTTAGATTGTTTTTTTAGCATTTGGCACCCCCAAACACCGATGATTCGTGTCCTTCGTCGTCCCCAAATGACTTTCCTATACTGCTCATGTCCTATTGGATAACATGGTCCGACTCATTTTTAATACTAGATTTGCCAAAAGTGGAACTAGTAACAATATGACATCTTTCCAAATAGCCTCGTCTACGGTAGGAATTTTTAGCCTATGTTAAGATGTCTAGAGTTTATCTATTCAAGAAAAACAAGGCATATATGAGGCTTCATTTCTGGTTCTAGCTTGAACAAAGGTAAACTTAACTCGGATTAATATTTTAACAAAAAATTATAAACACAAGGCTAACAATCCTCACATTTTTTTTGAGAGGAACAATCCTAACAAATGCTTATGCTATCATAAATTCTGTTTTTCTTTGAGACAAATCATAAAGGCTGGTGGTGTCTTTTTTTTTTGAGGCAATTTTTTTAGGGGATTTTGAGGCAAATCATACGAGGCCCGACCAAAAGAACCATCGGGCTTGCAATTTTGTGTCGGAACATCGGCCCATTTGACCCGTCACCAAGGCACCACCAACCAACAGCCCGCCCGCGCCGGCCACCACCGCTCCAGCGCCGTCAGGATCTGCCGCCTCACACCGTGCCCTGCTCCGCCGCCCCCGCGCCTCCCCTCTCAGCCGCTCGACGTTCGCCGGAGCGGCGGATCTCCGACGCATCGCTCCCTCCCGCAGGTCAACCTCCCTTCCTCCCTCCCTCGATCTGATAAAAAATGGCCAAGGGGCGAACTTGCGCGAGACGGAGCGGCTGCGTGCCATCCCCATTTTGCGGGCAGAACCGCCTACCATCCCCGCCCCTAAACCCTATCAATTATCCCCTCTTATTGCAGGCAGCAACCGGAATCTAGGCGGACCCGCCCGCCATTCCACCGGAATTGGAAAACCTAGTAGTCCCGGCGCCTCAACCTCGCCTGAACTCACCGTCGATGGCAGCCGCCGCGGGGTCGTACGGCAAGCTCGACAAGTCATTCAAGCTTGCCGCTCGCTCCGTACTCACGGCCTTCTCCCGCGAGGTTGGTTCCCTTCCAACCCTCAACGACGCCGGGGCGCTTGACTAGTGAAAAAGCTTCGGGCCCTCGCCTTGAGTGGGGTCCGTTCGTCTTGTGTGCTCATGAGATGAATTGACTCGTGTTATTCTTGCATCTTAGGATCTTAACAATGCTTTCCCATCGTTCACGGACGCCGAAAGGGAGCACCTGTACCAAATGTTCATCTATGTGAGTGTTCTTATCTTTCCCCGGTTCACAGTTACTGCTAAATCTCTCAATCTTTGCCCTACGTGCAAGTCCTACGCCGTTAAAAGTTTGGATTGTCTATCTGTATCTGAACTGAATACTTAACTTCTGATCTGTTTTCCTTTTTTATTTTATTTCAGGCGATCAAGTCTTTGCATGGCAACATAGTGGTACAGTTCTTGCGCAAGCTGGTTTCTACTTTCTAGTGTGATGCAAATATTTAAGGCTGCACTGAACACTTAATTTTGAGCAGAGTTTAACTGGCTGATCAACTCGTGCATATGTTGAAAAAAACATACATTGCGTACATTTCTAGATATGTGTGGTGCTAACTGGATGATGACACAATCTTATCTTCAGAAACAGAAATACCCAGCACCTTGTCTTGTCCTTTTTTTCGTGGAATTGTATTACTTGTAAACTGTGCAATTACTCACAAAAGTGTCATTTCGCTTTACTACGCGCCTTGGGGCATAGCAAGACATACTCAATGTCTAGTCTATCAAACACCATTTCAATGGTTAAAAAGAAGGTGACGAGCTAATAACTGTATAGTGCAGGATTAATTCATAATTAGTAGTGCCAATTTTGCTAGTATCTGCTCTCCTTTGATCCCTTTCCATGTGCCTAACCACGATATTCTTGAGCGGACTGGGCGCATAATTTGTTTACTTTTGCATATGCGGCTGAACCACGAAGCTGATATATCTTATGTTATATTTGCTGAATCTGATGATGTTTTATTTATTTCTTGCATGCGCCAGCACTGTATTAGTGCCACTGTATTGAAGTGATACCTCTTTTTCATGCTGCAGGAGGAGTTCCGAAATTTCTGCGACGAAATAGAAGTAATTTCTTGAGCAACACTTCCTCACGATGCTGATAGATTTTGAGCGCACTTTTGGGCTCAACATAATCAGCTTCAAGTTTATTAACACCCGCGACAAATGTTGTGATTTGTAGCAGCATTTTTAAATGTTTAATGACATGACTATCAATTGTTTTAGATTGCTACTGCCCTTGACAAGGTAGATCAGTTTGTCGAAGAACAAACTCTGGACGTATTATCTTCAGACAAGTATGAACTTTTTCCTTTGCCTTTGAGATTCTGTTGTGGAATTTCTGGGTTCTAAATAGTGTTTATACTCTTTTAAGAAATAGGACCACACGGTACAGATAGGCTGCTTAGGATTTGCAATTGCAGTAGAGGTTCTCTTTTGCATGCTACTCATTACCCAAACCTATATAAATGCATGAATATGTTCTTTCTGGAAATCTAGCACAATTTTTCTTGTTTTTCCTTTCTCCAGAGTTAACCACATACAGTTCACTTGGGATGAAAGCTGATTCAATTATGAACCTATATAAATGCATCATATGTTCTTTCTTGAAGTTCAGCAAACCTTTTCTTGAATTATTGCTGTTGGTTAAAAGTTACTCAATATAGTTTACTTGGGATGACAGCTCATTCATTTGCAGGACTAGCATTGAAGACATGAAAGAAAGGATATCAAAGGAGAAGAAGGATGAAATTGAACTTTTAAAAGGTTTACTAGAGAAGGTATTATCCATCTAAAAAACACTTTTGCAACCTTAAGTTTATTATCGAAATGGGCCTTCAGCACTCCATGCCCTGTGGTTGAGTTTTGAATTATAGTCTTCTTTAAGTTTTGACTAAGTAGCAGTTGAGTTCTTATTACTCCATTGCTGCCAACACGGTATTTAGTTGCAAAGAGTTGCTCTCCCCACCACAAAAAGAAAACAAAACAAAAAAACAAAATTTGTGGTGCTGTTAATGCTGCAAGTGTTACATGATGTTCACCTTAAGAAGCGCAGACAACGCAATTTATCTTCATCTCAAACTAATACTGACTAGCTTTCTGCTCACACCAATACTGCAGACTCAAGAAAGGAACAATGCCATGAAGGCCCGAATCGAACCCTTAAAGCAAGGGGGGGAATTTAATGACACAAGAGATGTTCTCGCGAAGGTCTTACTTTAGGTCTATGTTTCTGTCGTGCTTTCTTCTTATTACCCTTCCCATTTTCATTCGATTTCCTGGGACTTGTTTTGCAGCTGAAGGAATGGAATACTGCATGTCAGAGCTGCAATGACCATTGAGCTTCTCTGGTTACTTGATGTAGTCAAGAGACATCTGCTGTGTAGCTTTGTGTGGTTGTAGAGTAGAAGTTGAGTCAGGAGTCATGCTCCCCCATGAACCAATGGTGCTAACCAACTGTAGCGTGATTTTGTTTCTGAGTTGCAAGACGTAGCTGTTGTGTTTTTGTGTTTTCGTTGGCTCCTGTTTCCTGCACCCATAGTTGATGCTTTGCTTTAGTGTCCTGGTTCCATGTTCTCCCTTGACAGTTGTTTTTCAGTTTGGTGTCCCAATTCTTCATGAAAAATGCCCAAGAAAAAAAATGCATGTGTTCCCAAAATTACTGTGCCTATTTATAAGGATTTTGAATCTGAAGTTGAAACAAATATCAAGATTGCTGCAGCACTCCATAGCATAGCCATTTTACCTCTTTTTTTTTTTTGTAAATTTCCACCCTAATATGGTGCCAATACTGAATGTTGCCTCCTATGCTGAATGATAAACTGAATTGAACTTACCGAAGGATTGCTGTTAGCAACTGGGATTGAAATTGGTTGGTTTGGGATCTAATCATGGTGGGGTGTTGAGCCTGGAGGGAATGCAGCGAGCAAGGTGACCAAGTGCTCTCCAGAAGCAGCTTCTTTGGAGACGAACTCTCGCCGGCAGACAAGCTGGGGTTCACCAAGGCAGCCATCCAGGCAAAACCAGACTCTGTTCTCAGTCCCAAAATAAGTGTCGTTGACAGGTGTTCTCCTCGCCTTTTGTGTGCATAGTTAGTTTGCTCAGAGATCAGTCTCAAGTCTGAATTTTAGGAAGTTAATTTCCCTGTAAGATGGAGTGGGTTCCCATTGATCCTTAGGTCTTTGCAAAATTCTCATTTTGCATGATGAAGCGCCTGTGCTGCCGAAGAGGTCGGCGCCACCTCGGCTTGGGCGAAAGTTGACTGATTCACTCACAGAAGGTAAGATCAAGATAGTACTGTTTGCTACTGAGTTTTCTTGCGGGCCTCATTATATTCGTCGATAACATGCCATGTTCAATCTTCCAGGCTAGATTGTGGATACATATGGGTACTTGCTACCCAAGCCTTTTGAAGAACAGGTAAGATGAGACATGTTTTCCCTTAATTCCATCAGCAGGAATCAACTTTTCCACATGTGTAGTTTGCTTGATGACTCATGGCCGATTTTCTCATTCTTAGCCCGATGATTGAATGGTGTCGTAAATGCATGAAAATGACCTGACCTTTAAGCATCCTATTTATATGCCATATTTCTCTTGGATTTGTTCATCTACCAGATTAAAGTAGGCCCCCTGCCTCCACTATACTCCAGGACAGTAGACATCATCACACACAAGCAGGTAGTTATAATTAGTTGCAACCAGAAGAAGCTGATGAAACTTGCATTATATTTATATTGTCATCTTCTACGGCTAGCCCACTACTACTTATTAGCTGCAAGATCAGAAGCGACATAGAGAGTAAGCTGAACGAAGAGGCTGCCATGAGCTACTGGGGTTCCTCGCCGGCGTGGGGGGCGGCCCGCCACGGGCCGTCTCCGATGGTGCCCCTCATGGTGGTGCTGGCCCTGGGGTGGGTCATCTACAACGAGGCCCTGTTGGAGTGTTACGAGCGGGTGACCGAGGTGCGGGACACGGTGGCCGACAATGCCATGGTCTTCATCCTCGCCGCCGGGCTCCTGCTGCTCGCCGTCGTCCTCCTCAGCAACCAGATGGAGGTGGTCCTGGTGCCGATGGTGCTGGTGCTGGTCATGCTCTTGATCCAGAACATCGTTGTTGCTGCGCTCCTGCTGCTGCTGGCGGTGTACCTGGCCGGGATATACTACTACCCGCCTCACCGGGGCTACGGCGGCGGCGGCGGCGGCTTCGCCGGGGCCGGGGGTGACTGGACGGGCTGGGGCTGCGGGCTGGGGTTCTACATGCTGCTGCTGCTCTGCCTGGTGCTGTGCGCCATGTTTTCGGAGGAGGGCGGCAGCTGGTGGATCCCAGGCGTGCTGCTGGCTGCATGCCTGCTCTGCCTCAACCTCTTCTCAGGTGGCAAAGTCTTAGGCCAGGAGTACTTTTAACCCTTGTGTTCTTCGGGGCAGAGCTTAGTTATTGTTGTCTCATGGCATTACCGCTCATGGCTCCCTCCTTAGATTTGTCTGCTATCATCATAAGAATTTTAGCAGACGCGTGGTGACCGGTGACGCCCTGCTGCAAGGATTTGAAAGTAAAATGGACCTTTAACAGCGTCCCATGCATCCCATTTGGCCATGTTGAGCATGCTGGGTCGAGCTTCAGAAGATTAAAACAGAGGAAACGGCCATCATTAACACGAAACACATACATCAAAGAGAAATGCTAAGATGAGCCATTAATAGCACGTTCGTATGTGGAGTTTCAGACATAGCACAACTGAACTACCACTCTCAAAATGATTCGGCAAGTCTATCTGCAGGTGAAGTTTACTCACGCCCAAGGATAATCGATTTGGGCCGTCTTTGCACTTTGTGTAGGGTAAATAACTCTACCAAGTACTCCGTCCGTAAACTAATATAAGGGCGTAAGTAGTGATCTAAACGCTCTTATATTAACTTACAGAGGGAGTACATACTGTATCTAAGAGCATCTCTAGTCCTCTATCCTTTAATCCTCTAAACTTATCATTTAATCTCCTAAAACTTGAATTTGCGGGCACCTAGCCTTTTCCCTAAACTTAATCCCCTCAAACAAACTCGACCCCACATGTAAGCCTTTCTTCATCATCTTCTTCCTTCTTCCTCTTCTTGCTTTCATGTGGCCAGCAACAACTTCTCGCCAGTAGATGATGTCCATGAGCTAGCATGGGCCTGGGATAGATGATCCTCAAAAATAATTTGATAGAGGCTCACCGAACACGAAGTACACATGCGAGGAAGCAGAGGAAATTTGTCCTCCACGGGCTTTGGTTTGGGCAGTTCTTTGTCTGAATGGGTTCTTATCCTCTCCCTTCTCCTAGTGGCACGACAATGTTGTCCGAAACGGAACGATTTATCAGAATCTGCGATGGCAGCCGGCGGCCAGTGTGTTCTCCTTTATGTGATGCTTTTCCTTTAAAAGTGCTCCTCCGGCCATAGTGCAACTTTGCTCATGGCCCGGGACGACGTGAAGACAAAAAAAGCGCCGGAACCTCGCCGGAGACGGGGGGTGAGGGGGGTAGGCCCAATCGAGTCGTGAGCATCTCCTTATTTTTACTAAGTGTAGGCTAAAAGGTTTTGGGTAAGGGCTAGGTGGGCGATAATTCTGCCAACTATTTTTTAGGGGGATTAATGCTTTTTAGAAGAAGGGCTAAACATGCTCTAATATATGTGCTTGTACCCCCATACAAGTGTACTCTCTATCCTCACCGTCCATTTTTGCATAAAAGTTTGTGCACGCAAATTTTTCTATTTTGTTTCTCACAAAAACAACATTTGAACTTGAAACTTTGAACATCCACATCACACAAGTACTACCATGTGCAAAAAAGTCTTCGGACTTTTTTGGCGCAACATATATTTAAAAAGAATGATATAACTCATTTAAAATTTGACAAATTTATATATTATAAAAAACAAAAACATTTTATGCGGTGAGTGGCACTTGTGTATAGTCAACCTGCAAAGTTCCATAGCGCAATGTTCTCTGAGTTTGGAAGAAACAAAAAAGAGAAAATAAGAATAGCACAAATCTTGACGCAAACTGGAGGGACGAGATAGAGGGTACACTGGTATTGGGGTACAGCAAATTCATACCCCTAATATACCGCTCTCATTTAATACTCCCATAGTTCCAGTCAATAGACAAATGTTGAAGAAGGGAAAAGAGTACTATCGTGTTAAACATGAAAAGAAAGGGAGTACTATCTTACATTTCCTTTTTCCTTTTTAGACCAACCTCTAGATGCAATATTACAATCTTAAGGACCGGTAACCGTAAAAAAAGAATGAATGCAATAGATAGTAGGTGGCGGTGGCACTGACAAGGAGGGTGGAAACCCTAATCGCCTAGGAGGTAGAGGAAAATGAGTGGGCTAAGAGGATTCCAAACGCAATTCACAAGATGACTAAGATTTGAGTTTCTTGTATAAGTGATTATTACTTTATAAAGGACTTTGTATGACTTAATATTGGGGGGGGGGGGGGACTTTAGTGTGTCGTTATGGCCTTGCGGTTGTGCTAATATGTTATCTACCATTAAATCCTACGGAATGTCCACTAAAAGACATGGTTTTAATCTATATTAAGAGTTGAGTGGTATATGTCCCATCACAATCTTCGAAAATATTTATTCATATTTTCCTATTTGAATCTGGTGGTTGTGTAGATAATGAGATGATTTCCTTATCACTCTTATAATGATTTAATGATTGTATTTTATTTTCTCTCATTTACACTCCAAGTGCACCTTCTATATTCCGTAGTATCACCCCTTACAACAAATATGTACAATCTTATGTTAGAATGTTATCAATTCTTGACAAACATATGACCCATAAAAGATTGAGGGCATCTTGATCAGCCTAATTTTCAAAATGTAGGACCCATGATAACATAAGAGTCTTTGACTTCTATCATAAAGGATTGAGGGCATTAAGTGGCGTGTTCTCTTGAATTTGCAGGATTAGAAAACCATGGGAATTTGCATATTCAGTCGGTGGGAGTGGGTGATTTCATTGCATGACACTGTGAGAAAAATGGTATTTTTTTGTTAAAAGTGTGTATTGGCTGACTTTAAATCTCAAGGATTGCAAGGTAGATATGGGGCTGGCCAGTAGCGCCGCAAATGGGAAAAAAAAATGCTTTGGGATGTTATTTGGAAGGTCAAAGTTCCACAAAAAATCAGAATTTTTGCTTGGTGTGTCGCGTCTAACAGTTTGATGGTTCAGGTTAACAAAGTATGTCATCACCAAACTCGTTTGTGCTCTACCTGCGGTACTGAAGATGAAAATATTTTCCATACTTTAGTGACATGTCCAAAGGCTCGTGGTTTGGGGTTGGCCCTCGGGAGGTGTGGAATATTTCGGGAGAGGAGTTATTCGTATGTAGGGGACCGAATTGGCTTCATATTTTGTTGGATCAGCTGAGGTCGCCAGTGCAAGGACAAGTTTTATTCATCTTCTGGAGAGTTTGGCATTTGAGAAATGATTTGATTTTTTAAAAGGGGAAAGAACATGTGTCCGCCTATGTTATCTTTGTGGATAATTATTGGAAGACCTTCTCGTCAGCGATCGCATGTGCGCATGTGGATTTAAGCAACAAAGGTAAGGGTGTGACGGATAGTTTGAGGTATATTAATTTTTTGATCAAGGACCGTGCTCCTTGGGAGCCTCCTTCCTCTCCGTATGTTAAGATAGATGTTGACGTTAGTTTTGTGGAGAGCCCGAGGTCTGCTAGCGTAGGGGTTGTTGCCAGGAATCATCTCGGCGAAGTCAATATTTCTTCGTGGGACTTTATTGGATCGTGTATCTGTGTGGATGAAGCGGAACTTCGTGCAGGCCTCGTCGGGTTATACATCTGTATCACTCTTCACAAACCGTTTACTTTGGAAACTGATTGCTCTTTTGTGGCATCCTTTCTGGCAAATGGAACCATTGACATATCCCCTCTTGTTGATTTGAAAAAGAAAGCGTTGAACGTCAAAGTTTATTAACAATCTAAAAATTGTGAAGATTGATAGGCCGGCTAATATGGTGGCGCATTGCCGCATTGATAAGTTTAGTTTTGATAATAGGTCGGATGGTGTGCTTTGTAATAGTGTTCCGCGTCGCGAGGCAAATTCTGTATTGAATGATTGTAAGAACTTTTTAATGAATTAATAGGGGGGGGGGGGGTTCCCCAAAAACATGGGAATTTGGAGGAAGATCTATGAGGCTGCATGAAAAACAAAGACATGTACCAAAAGGTTTGAGTGGATAGAGATTTCCTTCCAAAATAGAAGGCCAAAACAATTCTTAGGAATATTTCCTAAGGATAGCAATCCTACAAATCAGGAGGAAGAGGAGGACGAGATGGACATGGCCATGCCGACAACATTGTAGTTCACGGAGCTCAAGCTGTGGGAGGAAGCTGAACGCGAGCTAGAAGGGGAGGAGCTCGAGGAGAACCTTGTCAGAACACACGCCAAGCTCGCCGTCATCCACGCCGGTCAAGAGGTGGTTGAGGAGCACCTCGCCATCGAGGCGTTCTTCGACACCGCCACCCGCCGAGGTTGGGCTTCGGCAAGGGGTGTGAGCCCAATGCAATCCCCTCCGACAAGGATAGAGCGGTACTTGAGCTTAATTAAGTTGTAGTTCATGTTAATTTGAGTGCCTTTTAGTTTAATTTATTAGTGTTATGAACAATTATGCACTATGTTATCTTAATCATGTTTGAAAGGAGTAGTTTGTGCAAATTTATGATTTGGGAAGTCAAATTTGGAGGAAAGGACTATGTGCCAAAAAGTTTAAATTCTTAAAATTTGGGGAGTTAAATTCTCAAAGGTGGTTTGGAGAGTTAAAGTACAAGGGATCGAAGGACTAGAAATACTGTCGGTGAGTTTGCATGTTTTTTCGAGTTTAGAAGTTGATTGATGATAGCCGGTTGGTAGTCGACGTGTTGGTCTTTGCTTTTACCCATGAGAAACTCGATGTCGGCTCGCTATTGGCATCAACCTTTTTTCCTCTCGACCACTTGAATTAAAATTGCTTGTACTAATTTATTGCAATGGCATCAGTATAATCGGCGTGTGTGAGATGGTGTTCTAGCCTCTTGTCCGATGCCCATTTGCATAACGCATCGTGACAGAATTTTCTTCGTAACTGACGTGACAATGCAACATTTCCTTGGAAGAAACGGAAAGTTAAAGAATTTGCAATCGCCATTTCCACCTGCAAATTGGGCTGCAAGCGCGCATCCTCTGCTTTCTTGCAAGAATTCAAACCCTGACGACTAACAAGCACGCATCGAAAAAGAAGGCACGCTGAGCTAATGGGACGGGATTCCGTTGCCTGCACGAGGTTCATCCCCCGACAGTAACGTTTTGGCTTATAACACTCCACCGTCAAATTCATGGCAAAATCGTAGAGCCTTTCTATTGTGTCATAGGCCGAGAAAAACCTTCTCGCTTTGTGTTGATTCCTTGTGAGATCTTTGACTCAGGTGAGATGTTGTTCTCCTCTGACTGGAAAGAACTCGGTGTGACATGCTGTCGGTGTCAAAACCGGCGGATCTCGGGTAGGGGGTCCCGAACTGTGCGTCTAAGGCTAATGGTAACAGGAGACCGGGGACACGATGTTTACCCAGGTTCGGGCCCTCTCGATGGAGGTAATACCCTACTTCCTGCTTGATTGATCTTGATGATATGAGTATTACAAGTGTTGATCTACCACAAGATCAGAGAGGCTAAACCCTAGAAGCTAGCCTATGGTATGATTGTTGTTGTCCTACGGACTAAACTCTCCGGTTTATATAGACACCAGAGGGGGCTAGGGTTACACAGAGTCGGTTACAGAGAAGGAGATCTATAATCCGGATCACCAAGCTTGCCTTCCACGCAAAGGAGAGTCCCATCCAGACACGGGACGAAGTCTTCAATCTTGTATCTTCATAGTCCAACAGTCCGGCCAAAGTACATAGTCCGGCTGTCCGGATACCCCCTTATCCAGGACTCCCTCACCTGCGTCCGCGTCATGGACGGTTCTCGGCTAAGTCCCGAGGAGAGCGTAGCCTAAGAGCATCTCCAACAGCCGTGCTATATACGTGCCGTGATGAAAAAGTAGCGCTTTTAATGCACGAGCGTAGCCTAAGAGCATCTCCAACAGCCGTGCTATATACGTGCCGTGATGAAAAAGTAGTGCTTTTAATGCACGCTACCGTTCCGGGCGCTCCAACGGACGCGCAAAAGCCACGCGCGCGGCATATGTAATTCAGCGCGCAGGCAGAAACGCCATCGCACGCCACTTATTTGTTGCGCCCGCTCCCGCGCGCTGGACTCTCGAGCGCTCGCACGCAACTCCACCTACCAATCCAGCCGCACCGCCGCCGCCACCCGCGCCACCCCATTTTTCCGGCGACCGTTCCGGCGCTTCCCCGGTCTCTTCCCGCGTGGCCGCGGCTTCCTATCTCTCTCTCTCTCTCTCTCTCTCTCTCTCTCTAGTCAGCGCCGCCTGTCGCGTGCGGCAGTCCTCCGATGAACAGCGCCCGGCCGCCCACCGCCGCTTGGCGCCCGCAAGGTGTTCGACAAAAGTCCCGCAAGGTATGTATTGCTTCCAACTTCCACATTTTTACATGAAATTTGGTGCATGTTGTTTATAGCCTAGTTTTGAACATTTTAGATGAGTTCGTCATATGATGCTTCCGAAGAAGAATTTGATATGGAAGAGGAGGAGGATCTTGCAATGATCCTAGCTATGCACATCAATAAAAAATCAAAGCACGGTGGTTCGGTTTTGGGTCGGCAGAAAATTTGGAGGGATAGGATTGATGCCCACAACAGATTAATGAGGCACTATTTTGTGGAGAATCCCACATACCCCGAGTCGTACTTTCGTCGCCGATTTAGGATGAGCACCGAGTTGTTCAAGCGCATTGCAGAGAAACTACGAGCCATGATCGGGTTTTTCAGCAGAGGAGGAATGCCGTCGGAGAGCCCGGGCATAGCACCTTTCAGAAGGTGACAACCACTTTGCGTATGTTGGCATATGGTATCCCTGCTGATCTAGTTGATGATCACTTGGCCATGGGTGAGAGCCAAGCCATCATGTGTGTCAAGCGCTTCACAGCCGGAATTGTGGAAGTGTTTGGCCCGGAGTACTTGAGAACTCCCAATGCTGAAGACGTCGCAAGGCTATTGGAGATGAATAAGGCTCGCGGGTTCCCAGGTATGCTTGGATCAGTAGATTGCATGCATTAGAGTTGGAAGAATTGTTCAAAGGCATGGCATGGCCAATTCCATGGACAAAAAAAGGGTTCCACTATAATCCTTGAAGCGGTGGCCAATACGTCTCCAACGTATCTATAATTTTTGATTGTTCCATGCTATTATATTACCCCTTTTGTATGTTTATGGGCTTTATTTTACACATTTATATCATTTTTGGGACTAACCTACTAACCGGAGGCCCAGCCCGTATTGCTGTTTTTTTGCCTATTTCAGTATTTCGAAGAAAAGGAATATCAAACGGAGTCCAAACGGAATGAAACCTTCGGGAGCATGATTTTTGGAACGAACATGATCCAGAGGACTTGGAGTGTAAGTCAAGAAGCAGCCGAGGCTCCCACGAGATAGGAGGGCGCGCCCCCTGTCTCGTGGGTCCCTCGGGCATCCACCGACGTACTTCCGCCTCCTATATAAGCCTACGTACCCCAAAGACATCCAGGAGCGAGACGAAACACAATTTCCACCACCGTAACCTTCTGTATCCGCGAGATCCCATCTTGGAGCCTTTGCTGGCACTCTGTCGGAGGGGGAATCGACCACGGAGGGCTTCTACATCAACATCCTTGCCCCTCCGATGAGTTGTGAGTAGTTTACCACAGACCTACGGGTCCATAGTTATTAGCTAGATGGCTTCTTCTCTCTTTTTGGATCTCAATACAATGTTCTCCCCCTCTCTTGTGGAGATCTATTCAATGTAAACTCTTTTTGCGGTGTGTTTGTCGAGATCCGATGAATTGTGGGTTTATGATCAAGTTTATCTATGAATAATATTTGAATCTTCTTTGAATTCTTTTATGTATGATTGAGTTATCTTTGCAAGTCTCTTCGAATTATCGGTTTGGTTTGGCCTACTAGATTGATCTTTCTTGCCATGGGAGAAGTGCTTAGCTTTGGGTTCAATCTTGCGGTGTCCTTACCCAGTGACAGAAAGGGTTGCAAGGCACGTATTGTATTGTTGCCATCGAGGATAACAAGATGGGGTTTATATCATATTGTTTGAGTTTATCCCTCTACATCATGTCATCTTGCTTAATGCGTTACTCTGTTCTTATGAACTTAATACTCTAGATGCATGCTGGATAGCGGTCGATGTGTGGAGTAATAGTAGTAGATGCAGGCAGGAGTCGGTCTACTTGTTATGGACGTGATGCCTATATACATGATCATGCCTAGATAATCTCATAATTATTCGCTTTTCTATCAGTTGCTCGACAGTAATTTGTTCACCCACCGTAATACTTATGCTATCTTGAGAGAAGCCTCTAGTGAAATCTATGGCCCCTGGGTCTATCTCTTATCATATTTGCTTCCAATCTACTTTTATTTGCATCTTTACTTTTTGCATATATACTATAAAATACCAAAAATATATTTATCTTATCATACTATCTCTATCAGATCTCACTTTCGCAAGTGGTCGTGAAGGGATTGACAACCCCTTTGTCGCGTTGGTTGCGAGTTCTTTGTTTGTTTGTGTAGGTTCATGGGACTTGTTGAGAAGCCTCCTACTGAATTGATACCTTGGTTCTCAAAAACTGAGGGAAATACTTACGCTACTATTGTTACATCACCCTCTCATCTTCGAGGAAAACCAACGCAAGCTCAAGACGTAGCAAGAAGGATTTCCGGCGCCGTTGCCGGGGAGGTCTTTGCTTAAGTCAAGACATACCAAGTACCCATCACAAACTCATCTCCCTTGCATTTACATTATTTGCCATTTGCCTCTCGTTTTTCTCTCCCCCACTTCACCCTTGCCGTTTTATTCGCCCTCTCTTTCCCAATCTCCTCCTCTCTTTTCCGCTTGCTTTTTTCTGTTTGCTTGTGTGTTGGATTACTTGTTGCCATGGCGCAAGATAATACCAAATTGTGTGATTTCTTGAATACCAATAATAATGATTTCCTTAGTACTCCAATTTCTCCTCTTAATGATGTTGAGTCTTGTGAAATCAATGCTGCTTTGCTGAATCTTGTTATGAAAGATCAATTCGCCGGCCTTCCTAGTGAAGATGCCGCTACTCATCTTAACAACTTTGTTGATTTGTGTGATATGCAAAAGAAGAAAGATACGGATAACAATATTGTCAAATTGAAGTTATTTCCGTTTTCACTTAGAGATCGTGCTAAAGTTTGGTTTTCGTCTTTGCCTAAAAATAGTATTGATTCTTGGAACAAGTGCAAAGATGCTTTTATCTCTAAGTATTTTCCTCCCGCTAAGATCATCACTCTTAGGAACGATATTATGAATTTTAAACAGCTTGATCATGAGCATGTTGCCCAATCTTGGGAAAGAATGAAATTGATGCTTCGCAATTGCCCTACTCATGGTTTGAATTTATGGATGATCATACAAAAATTTTATGCCGTTTTGAACTTTGCTTCTAGAAATCTCTTAGATTCAGCTGCGGGAGGCACGTTTATGGAAATAACGTTGGGTGATGCTACAAAACTTCTTGATAATATTATGGCTAACTATTCTCAATGGCACACCGAAAGATCTTCTAGTAAAAAAGTGCATGCTATAGAAGAAATCAATATTTTGAGTGGAAAGACGGATGAACTTATGAAATTGTTTGCTACTAAAAACACTCCTTTTGATCCCAATGATATGCCTTTGTATTCCTTGATTAAGAATAATAATGAATCTATGGATGTGAATTTTGTTGGTAGGAATAGTTTGGGAAATAATGCTTATAGAGGAAACTTTAATGCTAGACCGTTCCCTAGTAATTCCTCTAATAATTATGGAAATTCCTACAATAATTCTTATGGTAATTTCAATAAGATGCCCTCTGATTTTGAGAATAGTGTGAAACATTTTATTATTTCTCAAAAGAATTTTAATGCTTTGCTTGAAGAAAAATTGCTCAAAGTTGATGATCTGGCTAGGAACGTTGATAGACTTTCGCTTGATGTTGATTCTCTTAAACTTAGATCTTCTCCTCCTAAGCATGATATCAATGAGTCTCCAAAGTAATGAGGATTTCCATTGATGAGTGTAAGGAAAGAACCGCTAGATTGCGTGCTAAAAAAGATAGCTTTATAAAAGCGTGTTCTTCTAGTTTCCATGAAAATAATGATGAGGATCTTAAAGTTATGATGCATCTCCTATTAGATCTATGTTTTGCAATATGAATTTTGATGATTATGGGACTGATGATGAATCAACTTTGCCTAGAAGGCGCCCCAAAAATTCGGAGTTTTTAGATCTTGATGCTAATTTTGGTAAAAGTGAGATTGGAGAAGTCACAACTTTAAATAGTATTGAACCCACTATCTCGGATTTCAAGGAATTTGATTATGATAATTGTTCTTTGAAAGGTTGTATTTCCTTGTTGCATTCCGTTGTTAATTCTTCTCATGCTTATAGTCAAAACAAAGCTTTTACCAAACATATTGTTGATGCCTTGATGCAATCTTATGATGAAAAACTTAATTTGGAAGTCTCTATACCTAGAAAACTTAATGATGAGTGGGAACCTACTATAAAGATTATAATTAAATATCATGAGTGTTTTGCTTTGTGTGATTTGGGTGCTAGTGTTTCCACGATTCCGAAAACTTTATGTGATATTCCAGGTTTCCATGATCTTGATGATTGCTCATTAAATTTGCACCTTGCGGATTCCACCATTAAAAAGCCAATGGGAAGAATCAATGATGTTCTTATTATTGCAAATAGAAATTTGGTACCCGTGGATTTTATCGTTCTTGATATAGATTGCAATCTTTCTTGCCCTATTATTCTTGGTAGACCTTTCCTTAAAACGATTGGCGCAATTATTGATATGAAGGAAGGGAATATTAGATTCCAATTTCCATTAAAGAAAGGCATGGAGCAATTTCCAAGAAAGAAAGTCAAATTACCTTATGAATCTATCATGCGGGCTACTTATGAAGCAAGTGCCAAAGATGGTACTCGTTAGATCTATCTTTGCTTTTATGCCTAGCTAGGGCGTTAAACGATAGCGCTAGTTGGGAGGCAACCCAATTTTTCTTTGTGTTTTTGTTTTTGTTCCTGTTTAGTGTTAAATTTTGTTTCTACTTTCTGTTTAGTTGTGTTTTTATCTTTTAGTCAGTGTTTGTGCCAAGTAGAACCTATAGGATAAACTATGATGATAGTTGATTTGATTCTGCTGAAAAAGAGAAACTTTGCGCTCATGAGAAAAAAATTCAATAAATCACAGAAACGTGCTTTTGCATTGATTCTTTTTTCTGCTGATCAATAAACAAATTTTCCAGTACGTCCTATTTTGGTAGGATTTTTAGAGTTCCAGAAGTTTGTGTTAGTTACAGATTGCTACAAACTGTTCTGTTTTTGACAGATTCTGTTTTTCGTGTGTTGTTTGCTTATTTTGATGCATCTATGGCTAGTAAAATAGTTTATAAACCATAGATAAGTTGGAATACAGTAGGTTTAACACCAAAATAAATAAAGAATGAGTTCATTACAGTACCTTATGTGGTGGTTTTGTTTTCTTTCACTAACGGAGCTTATAAGATTTCCTGTTGAGTTTTGTGTTGTGAAGTTTTCAAGTTTTGGGTAAAGCTTTTATGGACCATGGAATAAAGGGTGGCAAGAGACTAAGCTTGGGGATGCCCAAGGCACCCCAGGATATTCAAGGATAGCCAAAAGCCTAAGCTTGGGGATGCCCCGGGAAGGCATCCCCTCTTTCATCTTCGTTCATTGGTAACTTGGAGCTATATTTTTATTCGCCACATGATATGTGTTTTGCTTGGAGCGTCGTGTATTATATTAGTCCTTGATTTTTAGTTTACCACAATCATCCTTGCTGTACACACCTTTTTGGAGAAGCCTATTTGATTATAATTTGTTAGAATACTCTATGTGCTTCACTTAAATCTTTTGAGCTTGATAGTTTTTGCTCTAGTGCTTCACTTATATCTTTTAGAGCACGGTGGTGACTTGATTTTATAGAAATTTCTAGTCTCTCATGCTTCACTTATATTATTTTGAGAGTCTTTTAGAACAGCATGGTATTTGCTATGGTTATAAATTGGTCCTAGAAAGGTGAGCATCCAAGTTGGGTATAATAAAAACTATCATAGGAAGTGAATTGGATGTTATGATCAATTTGATACTTGATAATTGTTTTGAGATATGGAGGTAGTGATATTAAAGTCATGCTAGTTGCGTGATTATGAATTTAAAGAATGCTTGTGTTTAAGTTAGCAAGTCCCGTAGCATGCACGTATGGTTAAATTTATGTAACAAATTTGAAACATGAAGTGTACCTGGCTTGTGCATCCTTATGAGTGGTGGTCGGGGACGAGTGATGGTCTTTTCCTAACAATCTATCCCCCTATGAGCATGCGCATAGTACTTGATTTTTGATGACTTCTAATTTTTTTCAATAAGTATATGAGTTCTTTTGACTAATGTTGAGTCCATGGATTATACGCACTTTTACCTTTCCGCCATTGCTAACCTCTTCGGTACCGTGCATTGCCCTTTCTCACCTTGAGAGTTGGTGCAAACTTCGCTGGTGCATCCAAACCCCATGATATGATACGCTCTATCACACATAAACCTCCTTATATCTTCCTCGTGCATGCAAACAGCCACCATACCTACCTATTATGGCATTTCCATAGCCATTCCGAGATATATTGCCATGCAACTTTCCACCGTTCCGTTTATCATCATGACATACATTACTTTTGTCATATTGCCATTGCATGATCATGTAGTTGACATCGTATTTGTGGCAAAGTCACCATGCATTATTTTTCATACATGTCACTCTTGATTCATTGCACCATCCCGGTACACCGCCGGAGGCATTCATATAGAGTCATATCTTGTTCTAGTTTCGAGTTGTAATTCATATGTTGTAATCAATAGAAGTGTGATGATCGCCATTTTTAGAGCATTGGCCAAAAAAAGAAAAAAAAAGAAGAAAATAAATAAAAAGGGCAATGCTACTATCTTTTTTTTCCACACTTGTGCTTCAAAGTAGCACCTTGTTCTTCATGTAGTGAGTCTCATATCTTGTGCTTCAAAGTAGCACCTTGTTCTTCATGTAGTGAGTCTCATAAGTTGTCTTTTTCATACTAGTGGGAATTTTTCATTATAGAACTTGGCTTGTATATTCCTACGATGGGCTTCCTCAAATGCCCCAGGTCTTCGTGAGCAAGCAAGTTGGATGCACACCCACTAGTTTTCTTTTGTTGAGCATTCATTTATAGCTCTAGTGCATCCGTTGCATGGCAATCCCTACTCCTCATGTTGACATCAATTGATAGGCATCTCCATAGCCCGTCGATTATCCTCGTCAATGTGAGACTTTCTCTTTTTTGTCTTCTCCATACAATCCCCAATCATATTCTATTCCACCCATAGTGCTATATCCATGGCTCACGCTCATGTATTGCGTGAAGGTTGAAAAAGGTTGAGATTATTTAAGTATGAAACAATCGCTTGGCTTGTCATCGGGGGTATAGAAGTTGGGAACATCTTTGTGTACGAAAATGCAGCATATCCTAACTATATGATTTTGTAGGGATGAACTTTCTTTTGCCATGTTATTTTGAGAAGACATGATTGCTTTGATTAGTATGCTTGAAGTGTTACTATTTCTTTTATCAATATGAACTTTTATTTCGAATCATTTGGATCTGAACATTCAAAGAAAATTACATTAAGATTGATGCTAGGTAGCATTGCACATCAAAAATTCTCTTTTTACCATTTACCTACTCGAGGACGAGCAGGAATTAAGCTTGGGGATGCTTGATACGTCTCGAACGTATCTATAATTTTTGATTGTTCCATGCTATTATATTACCCCTTTTGGATGTTTATGGGCTTTATTTTACAGAATTATATCATTTTTGGGACTAACCTACTAACCGGAGGCCCAGCCCGTATTGCTGTTTTTTTGCCTATTTCAGTATTTCGAAGAAAAGGAATATCAAACGGAGTCCAAACGGAATGAAACCTTCGGGAGCGTGATTTTTGGAACGAACGCGATCCAGAGGACTTGGAGTGCAAGTCAAGAAGCAGCCGAGGCTCCCACGAGATAGGAGGGCGCCCCCCTGTCTCGTGGGTCCCTTGGGCATCCACCGACATACTTCCTCCTATATAAGCCTACGTACCCCAAAGACATCCAGGAGCGAGACGAAACACAATTTCCACCACCGTAACCTTCTGTATCCGTGAGACCCCATCTTGGAGCTTTCGCCGACACTCTGCCGGAGGGGGAATCGACCACGGAGGGCTTCTACATCAACATCCTTGCCCCTCCAATGAGTTGTGAGTAGTTTACCACAGAACTACGGGTCCATAGTTATTAGCTAGATGGCTTCTTCTCTCTTTTTGGATCGCAATACAATGTTCTCCCTCTCTCTTGTGGAGATCTATTCGATGTAAACTCTTTTTGTGGTGTGTTTGTCGAGATCCGATGAATTGTGGGTTTATGATCAAGTTTAACTATGAATAATATTTGAATCTTCTTTGAGTTCTTTTATGTATGATTGAGTTATCTTTGCAAGTCTCTTCGAATTATCGGTTTGGTTTGGCCTACTAGATTGATCTTTCTTGCCATGGGAGAAGTGCTTAGCTTTGGGTTCAATCTTGCGGTGTCCTTACCCAGTGACAGAAAGGGTTGCAAGGCACATATTGTATTGTTGCCATCGAGGATAACAATATGGGGTTTATATCATATTGCTTGAGTTTATCCCTCTACATCATGTCATCTTGCTTAATGCGTTACTCTGTTCTTATGAACTTAATACTCTAGATGCATGCTGGATAGCGGTCGATGTGTGGAGTAATAGTAGTAGATGCAGGCAGGAGTCGGTCTACTTGTTATGGACGTGATGCCTATATACATGATCATGCCTAGATAATCTCATAATTATTCACTTTTCTATCAATTGCTCGACAGTAATTTGTTCACCCACCGTAATACTTATCCTATCTTGAGAGAAGCCTCTAGTGAAATCTATGGCCCCGGGGTCTATCTCTTATCAAATTTGCTTCCAATCTACTTTTATTTGTATCTTTACTTTTTGCATCTATATTATAAAATACCAAAAATATATTTATCTTATCATACTATCTCTATCAGATCTCACTTTCGCAAGTGGCCGTGAAGGGATTGACAACCCCTTTGTCGCGTTGGTTGTGAGTTCTTTGTTTGTTTGTGTAGGTCCATGGGACTTGTTGAGAAGCCTCATACTGGATTAATACCTTGGTTCTCAAAAACTGAGGGAAATACTTAGGCTACTATTGCTGCATCACCCTCTCCTCTTCGAGGAAAACCAACGCAAGCTCAAGACGTAGCATGGCCGATCAAGAGACTTGGATTTGGCATGTTTTTTTGGAATGCCTCGATCTTTGAATGACGTCAACGTTGTCAACCGGTCACCACTGATGAGTAAGATTGCAAATGGTGAACTGCCACCAGTGCAGTTTGTAGCTAATGGCCGTACATACAACCATGGCTACTATCTTGCGGATGGCATCTACCCAAAGTGGCAAGCATTTGTGAAGCCTTTGAAAAAACCGGAAGGTAAGAAATATCTTGATTTCCACAATGCTCAGGCGGCGGCTAGAAAAGATGTGGAGAGAACTTTTGGGATTTTGCAAGCCTAATTTGCTATTGTGAGAGGATGAGATAGATTTTGGGATCAGAAGACGCTTTGGTACATAATGCACGCTTGTGTGATCATGCACAACATGATCATCAAGAATGAGCGTGGCCAAGATGTAGACTACTCTCACTATGAGCTCTTGGGACATCCCGTGCGAGTGCGGCGGAGGGCTGAAAGGGTGGCCCGTTTTGTTGCCTCCTATCATGCCATTCAACGTACGACAACGCATAATGAACTCAAGAAGGATCTCATTGAGGAGTGGTGGGCTTGGAATGGACGCCAAAGAGCATCATGATTTGTGCGTTTGATATTGTATTGTTGAACTGTTTGTTGTATTTCATGAAAGATACTATTTGTTTGAGTTGTAATAAATTGGACTATTTATTTTAAACTTGGTTGAATGATGTTTGTGATTTAAATTATATGCCATGTCTTTGTTTTGTGGATGTGTTGTGTACAAAATGCAACAAATGTGATGCGCGGCTGCTCGCGTGCGCTGCATTTTAGCACAGCTGCTGGAGCCAGCGCTGCATGCCGCACCAAATCTGGCGATGGGCACGCCGCAAACCAGATTTTAGCGCGCCGCGCGTTGGGCGCCTGTTGGAGATGCTCTAAGTTAGAACACATCAAATTCCACGCGAGGACTATTATGGTACCCCTCTATACGTGTTGGTCGATTGATGCCGATGTTATTTGATCAATAACTTAGACGGGTTTGGTAATACTCAGGCAACCGAAATAATCTTTTCGTCAATCAAATTTTGAAACGCGTAGAGAGACGAGGGGAAGGAGCAGCCGAGCGCCCGAGCAGCCAAGCCCCGAGGCCGAAGATGGCGACGAGCCGGAGTGAGGTACAGGACGCCAGTGAGACCTTGGACAGAAGCCAACCCGAAACCAAACACGACGTGGCAATGGGCGACGCAGATGTTAATCATATGTTTTCTAAAATACGCACAAGCATGCGTGTCATATATTCATAGAAGAAAAGTCAAGATGGCTGAAATAACGCCCATTCGCAACGTGCTACCCTGAGAGGTTAGCACCCACATCCATCATACAACACCGACAACTAACCTCCTTGTCCAAATGGCGAAGAGGACGGACACAAAGCACACAGGCTGCCCCCTCTCCCCCTCCTCCCCACATATGAAACACCTCATAGCATGAAAAAAACACCTAACCGAACTGGATCAACACACTCTTCACCCATCGTGCCTAGAAGATCGACAAATGGACAATGGGAACTAGCCTGATTCGAAGAAGACATCGCCAGAGAGGTGTCGATGATGGAGTACATAGTGCCCAGGATGCTCATGCGCACAGCAACAACCCACACATGACAACCCGACACCCCAAGTCTCACCGCCGAGGCGAGCGAGGCAACCCACCAGTTGTTCCTCCGGACGACACCCCATGCACCTAGTAGGCAGTGCCTTCAAGAAGAGGACGGCGCTGAGACGTCGTTGCTGCCTGGCCCGATGGTCTGAGCCTTGGGTTTCCCCCGGTGGTAGATAGGGGGTGGACATGGCCATGACAATGCCTCTAGGGAGGAGACGAAACCCACAAGCGTCCTTGTTTCCATAGCTACAACCATGCTAGACTATCGTTGTCCATGTCCATCAATTTTCCAGAATGCAGCAAACTAGAAGGGACGGGGGCAAAGCTACCACCTTGGGCCATCACTGTGAAAAAGGGGGAGCCGGATGCTGCCGCGCCGCCACCACACACCACCACGCCGCCAAATAGGCGCGTCCACCACAACCCCTAGTCGAGGGAGACTAGGGCCTGCATCCACCCGCCACAACCCCGCCACCCTCACAGTCAGGGAGTGCAGCGCCGCCACAACACAACTAGTCGCGATGCCCGACTAGCCACCTCGTTGCGCCTCCGCCCCCAGGGGGGAGGGCGACTCCGCCACAGTCGGGGCCATCGCCCCAGCTTACGAGCACTGGACCAACGCCAATGAGAGCCCCCATGCCGCCCACAACCGAGGCGGCCAGGTCTGGCCGAACCAGACCGAGCTGGCCCAGTGGCCACACGCAACCCTCCGCGCCAACAAGAGGTGCAATCCACCCCGCTCCAACTCCACCTACCTACCAACGATCCGCACAACCCCTGCCATAAGGGCCACCATGCCAAATTTGAGCCACGAAGCCGCCATAGCCAAACAACCACCATGCACCGCCAGATCCAGCTGCCGCATTGCCCCAACAACCACAGTAGTCGGCACATAGCTGCCAGGTCCCGGGGCCGCCGCCCCAGCATCCACCCGCTGCCAGTAGGGTGCCTCGTCCAGGGCCGACGCGCTGCGCCATCAGGGGCTCTTTCCATGCGAGAGGAGAAGGGTCGCCGCCGCTGGCCGCCATGCGTGCTCTGCCCGCCGACATTACCAAGCGACGGCGAGGCGAGAGGCTAGAGCTTCTTCTATATTTTCTGATTTCCCCTCTTTGACTTGTACTCCCTCTGGTCCTAAATATATAACATTTTGGTAGTTCGATTTGAGGAACTGAGGGAGTAGTTGTTAGGAACTGAGGGAGTAGTTGTTAAACGTATCAGACGTGAGTAGTTCTTAAATGTATCAGATGTATGAAATGTTGTTACCAGCTGGACACGTTATCACTTAATGCCGATTAATGAATTAAGCCGATCGCGAGATGCGGCGTAACAAATTCGCGCTAGAGCCGGACCCAACCACCAAAGTTCTTGGAGCAAAAAAATGGCGTATCATTTCACCAGCAAGCTAATGTACGTGCCTAAGCAAGTGAAGGTGTAGCTGGAGCTGATCGAAAAAAATGATCTACTATCATACTATGTGATGACATGGGCAACGCCTCTCGACGGGCGCGGCGTGGGTGGCCAAAGCATTCCCTGACAGAGTGGTAGTATCTTCATTGTTTCAGCTTAACATAATTCCTCTACATTTGTAATTTTGTGGACACTAGGGCATCTCCTACACAGACCCTCAAACCAGCCGCGACCATCAGGACTGAGCAGACCGGGTGCAACTTACCACCCAACATGGTACCAAATTGGTAGTGGATTGGTTCGGATGTCCATTTTCCCGCAATTCAGATGCAAACTGAGGAGGGAGGGGCACTCAAATCCCCCTCTCGGTTTCTTCCACTCAACCCATGCTCCCCTTTACTATGCATCCACACCCTCGTTTGCCGCCGCCGTTGTACCACTCCAGCCGCCGCCCAGGCTTTCTTGGATGTTCACAACCCTCACCCAAATGTATGCCTGCCTTGGACTACACCGCCATCCACCCAGGACCCATTCGTAATCAAGTACCTTCACCCCCGTGCCGATGCCGTCCACGGCGGACACCACACTCAACAAGTGTTCACTCCATGTCATAGTATTTTTTGTCAAACTTTTCTTTTCTAGAGTAAGCATGATGGTGGGGTACTCGGTGATGGAGGATGAGTTGTTGTGCGATGTGTGCAAGATCGTATCAGCGTACTTTGTAGGCATGAGGCAAGGCGGCTCGCTGTTTTAGCAAAACATGTGTGCTTTATTTCTTGAGCAAAAACACTTTGCGCCCTACAACGCGCATGTGATCCATGATCGCAATGTGATCTCGCCAGCCCATCTATGGTATACCATCTCCAACGTCATCATGAAGTTTTGTGGTGCAATTGCACGAGTGGAGACAATGTGCCCATCCGGCTCGTCAATCATGATGATGATAAGTTTTGCTTCTTGTTGCTCTATATGTTTGTAAATTCATTCATTCACTCAATGTTTCAAATTGATAATAATCATGTTGTGTAGCTCGGACGCGTTGCCGTATTGTACTATAGGTCAGAGGGCAGACCATTTACATTCATACATGTTGGATGAAGCTCAAGGACAAGGGTGTGTGGAATGAATCGTGACAATTCCGACTCAAGTATCGTTGAATATGGAATCGATGAAGGGTGGGCTCAATTGAAACCATACGAGATGGTTCATGATTTCATATTTAACATTTTTATAATAAGAAGGGCGACCGTCCGATGTTCCATAGCAATAACCACAAAGTTCTTATAAAACTACTGAAAATGAAAGTCAAAACTTATGACAAGGCACCTACAATATCAGACTATAGAAGACCTCGCCAAATCTAAGGAGCTCCAGATCATCGACAACAGGTAGCCCAGGAAGATAACAACAAACCCTGGAGATGTTGTTGTCTAATTGTCGCTTCGTCCCATTTAAATGCTCAAACAGATGTATAGCATCTACCCTCGCAACAGCAACCGAAAAAAGGGTATCAATATAGTTTTTACAAACCAACATACACACAAAAGTGACAACATCATCAACAAGCTTCTCTCCACCGGTCTCCCATCTAGGATGTTCCTTGATCTCCCATCAGTCTTCAATCGATCCAGAGAATGCCAAAACACAAACCTTGTACCGCTCTAAATACATCGTTTGTTGTTTGTTGGTGCACTTTACCACCCACCTGATTTCTTTGATCTTTCTATTTTTTCTGCAAAATGTTCCAATCACTCAACCATCTATCTATTATATTAAGGGCATGTACAATAGGGTCAGTTGGTAGGTGCTGCCCCATGCATTCACCTAGACAAAAAAGCATGAGGCATTCAGCTAAATTATTTCTTTCCCAATGCAGTGTGTTGAGACCATGAACTTTGGGACCCATGTAGTGAGCTGGAAGCTTGGCAAGAGGCAACATGCATAGGAGTACACGCTCACCCTCGCCAGCATGCCCCTCTCTCTCATCACTTTTGGTCGTTGGACCACAACCTCTCTCCCCATGAACCCACTGTTTGCAGAAGAATCACCTATCTCCGCGAGGCAACCACTTTTGTTCCATGCTGGCATCCGAGGCTAGCTAGCATGCGGGGCAGCACCCTTGGGGCATACCGTTGCTGATTTTTTTATTAATAGTAATTAATAATCTAGTAATCTGAAATTGGTAAAGGGTGGGTGAAAATTTGAAAAACAGGAAGGACACCATTGAGGACAACATCCAGCCCGAGATGCTATTGTAGACAGTGTCCAGGCCTAGACGCTATGGCAAGCAACGTCCGGTTAAGAGGTCGGCTACCCCTTAGATCGGACTAAACTGGGTCGTTTCCTACTAACTTATGGAACTTCCATGGGCTATAAACCCTAGTACGCATGCAGTCACGATCCTTGACCTTGCCGTACAGTAAGCAACCTCCTGCAGCCGACAACGCTGAGGGGCGGCATCGTCTCACCACCCACTCACCATCAGGATCCTTCAATCTATCTTCTTCTTGATTCATGTTAGTTGTTCTATGACCGTATTGCATCTTCTTTGTTTGAATCCTCTATACAATAGATTCAATGATTTACAAGTGGATACTTTATACATTATTGGATTGTTGTTCCTGGGTTATGGTTCTTAATTAGCTAGTCCATGAGAAGCCAATTTTTCAATCGTCTGTCTATAGTAGATCAATTTAAAATTGGGTTATTCAGTTCCTGCACGTTCATGTTTTTAGGTGAGTATAAGAACATGTTAATCGTTCTGGTTTACGTGGATGGTGAAGTGCAACATGGATCCATGGGTGTGGAGTATAGTGTACCTCCGAAATTAACATTTCTAGCATGCGAGAAAACCACTTTTGAAGACATCAAGAGTGAGACATGTCGAGGACTTGGGCATGTTAATGTCTGTGCTCAAAGCAACCTGAATATCCAAGCTCATTATGATATTGGATCTCCCGGACCACATTATTTTCAATTAATTCCATTATATGAGGAAAGAGGAAGGTACGTGATTTTTGAGAAGACCAAGTCCCGAACAACATGGCAAGTGATAGAGTTATATGTTAATTTCACGCCAAATCAAGACATGTTGAGCCAAGTCAGCGGTGGAAGCAGCATACCAATAATTGAAAGGCAATCACAAAGGTATGGAAGGGCAATACAATCATCACTGCATCGAACATCTATCAGCACCTTCTCAAATTGTAATACACGTGATCCTGATTTTTACAAGGCAAATGCTCCATCTTCCACTCATGGTAATGTGACAAATGATTTTCCAACAAGTACTGTTAATGAACCATACGATCGGGAGGATACAGATCCAGAGGAGGATTTGATGGGACATGATGATGACGATGAGCATGATTCTGATGCCACACCGAGCCAGAGTTCAGACGAAGATTCTGAACCAAGAGTTGTGCATCATGTTAATGCATTTTCGTGCATGCGTAGATGTGGACAGAATGGTGTGAGAGCCTTCAGTGACATATCTATACTAATGGAGACGGCAGTAGATGAAGATTTTTTGGATGTAAGAAACGCTTTCAGAGCCCATTGTCATAGCATCCGATATTTTATTCAACAGAGCACCTCAAAATTGTGATTGGTGAATTTCACATAAACACAAACATGAAAGTGAACTACAGCACAAGCAGTCAATTTAAACTTGTTGCAGACTTTATTGATGATAGCTGCATGTGGAGGTTGTATGCAACACCAAAAAATTGGTTCATATTGGCAAATAACAAAGTGTGCTTATTCTCACACTTGTCGTGCATCGACTGAAAGGACATGCGGTGCCCCATGTGTGGTTTTGATAATTGATGACACTCTCTATGGACTAATGGTTGCATTGAGTTATATTTGAAGGATTTGTCCATAGGCTCTTCTTGAAGTCCATGTGTTGGTTTCAAGGAGTTTATGTGTTGACCAAGGTGTTATTAAGGAATTATCCAAAGATTGGTTATGTGAGTGTTGTGCTTATTACAAGCATGTCTTGAAGAAGAAGATTGTGTGATCAATCATGTTTACCTTCAAGACATCATCCAAATGAAGAGTTTTGGAAAGGTTTCAAGGTTGATCAAGACTAAGTCAAGAGAGAATCAAGTTGATCAACTCACAAAGCGTAGAAGATGTACCGAGAAGGATCAAGTGATCCCATGGTATGGTAAGCATTGTCCATTGTGCTTTGTGTACTAACCCATGGTCTATGTGAGTGTTCTATGTGGGGTTAGGTACGTGTTCATGGGCTTGCGTCAAGAGGAAGATATCACTCAACCCATGGAGAAGAAACATCAAGTGGTGATCGTCATCAAGATTGCCGTGTGCTAGCTTAAGTGGAGCATCACGAAGAGACCAAATGCTTGAAGCTTGCCGTCCATTTTGGTGTCAATGGACTTGTGAAGATGTGCCGAAGAGTGGATCACCCATAGTGGAGTATGGGGGAGCAATCATCTAGTCTTCATCGACCCAACACAATCAAGAAAGGTGGTCCATCTTGAGGAGGACAAGTTCGTCATCATCTAGCTCAAGTGGACCATGTGCAAGGCAAAGGTTTGCCCTTGATAGGTTTTCTATTTTACCAGTGTAAGGGCATATTTATCCCTAAGATGTTTTGGTGATTGATGATAATGCTTTTGCGGACTAATCGTGTGCATTGAGTTTTTCAGAGATTCATCCTTTGGCACGATACGATTCCCTCCCCTCAGAGTTTCAAGCGAAGACGGTGTAGCCCTTTCGATTTAGTTTTGGTGGACTAGTTTCGTAGGAGTCACCGTACTATCAAGAGGGGATCCGCTTTGGTAAGGCTAGGGTGGAATCAACACGTACACATCCTTTGCACACCCTCTAAGCCTTTCCGCTTCTATGGAGAGCTCATTCCCCTTCTATGGGCTTCGTATTGGTCCCAGCGGTAGTACCACAGGCCACAGCGGTAGTACCACCCGAGTGCTACAAGCGGCAGTACCGCTCCCCAGCGGTAGTACTGCTTGGAGCCCTCCGCCGTAGTACCGCTGCGGCTCCGTGCTCCTACCGCCTCGACTTGAGGGCTCTTTTTTTCTCGTGTCGGGTTTTGCGGCACTAGTCGCGGCAGTAGAGGCGGTAGTACCGCTCTCAAGCGGTAGTACCGCCCTTACTGCCACGGTAGTACCGCTCTGGGTCTAGGTCCTCTTCTGCACGGCAGTACCGCAAGGAGGGACGGTAGTACCGCTGGCCACAGCGGTAGTACCGCCCACCCCAGTGGTAGTACCGCTCTCTGCAAGGCTGTTTTGGGGGGTAACGGTTGGATTGTTCCCCCCACTATATAAGGGGGTCTTCTTCCCCAAAGTTGACTTACCTCTTCCCCCAAAAGCTCCATTGTTGCCCCAAGCTCCATTTTCGCCCGATCTCTCTCCCTAGCCAATCAAAATTGTTGATTTTCTCGGGATTGGTTGAGAAGTCCCAGATCTACACTTCCACCAAGAGAAATTTGATTCCCCCCACTAATCCCTAGCGGATCTTGTTAATCTTGGGTGTTTGAGCACCCTAGATAGTTGAGGTCACCGCAGAGCCATAGTCCATCATGGTGAAGCTTCATGGTGTCGTTGGGAGCCTCCAATTAAGTTGTGGAGATTGCCCAGACCTTGTTTGTAAAGGTTCGGTCACCGCCTTTAAGGGCACCAATAGTGGAATCACGACATCTTGCATTGTGTGAGGGCGTGAGGAGAATACGGTGGCCCTAGTGGCTTCTTGGGGAGCATTGTGCCTCCATACCGCTCTAACGGGGACGTACATCCCCTCAAAAGGAAGGAACTTCGGTAACACATCCTCATCTTCACCGGCTCCACTCTTGGTTATCTCGTGCCTTTACTTGTGCTAGCTTTTTGTGTTGTATCCCTTGCTTGCTTGTGTACTTGTTGTTGTTGCATCATATAGGTTGCTCACCCAGTTGCATATTTAGACAACCTACTTTGATGCAAAGTTTAATTTGGTAAAGAAAAGCTAAAAATTGTTAGTTGCCTATTCACCCCCCTCTAGTCAACTATATCGATCCTTTCAATTGGTATCAGAGCCTTGTCTCTTTTTAAGGACTTTGCTGTCCGAATAGTATGGTTGACATCGCGGACGGTGCAGAGGAGCACTCCGGTGTGAATCTGGGCTCGTCTACAGCCGATGGGGGAACCACGGTCTCTCATGAGGAATTCAATGTGGCTTTGGACACACTGAAAACCTCCATGACGACCGAGGTTGAAAGCATGTTTAATAAATTCCTAGAAGGACTTAAACTATCTACCTCGCTGATGAAAGTGGGTGATCCCACTAACAAGGTGACGGATGCTAACTCCGACAAGGGGGAGGCTACTAGTGAAAAGGATCCTTCTACTAGTGGTAGAAATGGCACCGGCATCTTTGCCCATGTGGCACCTCCAGTTTATGGAGAACCGATTCCTTCTACTCATTTAAATCATGCCGGGCCTCCTCCTAAGATTGTGAAAAACGAGGACTTTGATTCTTGGGTTTATCGCTTCAAGAATCATTTAAATCATGTGAATACTAATCTTTGGAGAATCATTGAAGAAGGTTTCTATCCGCAAGACCGAAGCAACTTCACCCCTAGAGAAGTCGTGGACAATAATTCAATGAGAATTCTCTTTTCATCATCCAAGATGCAATTCCCCCCGAAGATCTCCCTTATCTTAGACCCTATGCCATGGCCAAAGATGCATGTCACTGTGTTGTGTCTCTCTATCGGGGAAGCGCAAGCATTCAACGCTCCAATTATGAAGTGGTGCAAGATGAAGCCGATGAGTTTGCAATGAAAGAAGATGAAGAGCCTCGTGAGCTCTTTCGGAGAGTGAAAAAACTCGCGGTCTCACTCCGAGATCATGGGAGTAAGGACATGGATGAAAATTGGATCAAGCGCAAGTTTCTCAAGGCCATGATGCCCTACAACAAGGCCATGTCCTCCATCATTCATCAAAGACCGGACTTCCACTCCATGACCTTAAATGAAGTGTTGGATGAGTTCGTGGCAATGAGCATCTTGGACAAGACCGCCGACAACGCGGTATTGCATTCTCAAAGAACAAAGAAGCCCAATCTTGCCTTGAAGGCCAATGTTATTGAGGAAGAAGAGGGAGAAGAGGAAGATGAGGAGAGCAACCCCGAAGATACAAAATATGATTATCATGAGCACATGGCCCTTGCGTCAAGGCAATTGTGGAGCAAGAAGAACACAAGGCCCAACTTCAACAAGAACAGCTCAAGTGGCTTCAAGGGCAAACAATGAGTGAGAACTTGTTACAATTGTGGAAATGTGAGCCACTTCATTGTGGATTGTCCTTACGAGAAGCGGGAAGACAATGGTGGGAAGCTCATCCGAAAGGACAAAGCCAAGTCCTTCCCCAACAAGAACAACTTCACCAAAAAGACTCCTACTCGAGGGTTGGTGGTTCAAGAAGAATACCGTGAGGATGACGATGGTGATGAAGATAGTGAGGCAATGGCCATGGCCTCCGTTGCCATTGCCACAACTCCCCGGGTGTCTCTCTTCGATTCACCCAACGAGAACATCACCGCCAAGTGCCTCATGGCCAAAGCCTCTAACAAGGTAACCCCCAACATCAAAACCACCATCATTACTAATCCCTCCTTGATGGATTGCATTGATGAAAATGAGGGGTCTAATGAGGAAGTGAATGAGTTTGAGTCTTTAAGGAGTAAACTCAAGGGAAAATCCAAGAAGCACTTTGTTTCTCTCTTGGAACAACTTGGTGAAGCCAATGACATGATCGAGGCTCATGAAGAAACCATCTCTAAGATGGAAGGTCGTAGTCATGAATATGCCTATGAGATATCGGATCTCTCTAATGCTCTTGAGGAAGAGCGTGGGCATCATTTGGCTCTTGAGGAGTCACACAATGATAACCATGCTAAGTTAAAGAAAGATCTTGATCATGCTCTTGTTGTATCTCGTGTGCTAACTTCCGAGAAGGCTAAACTTGGCATTGACCATGCTAGACTCAAGGAGGAGTTTGATTTACTCTACAAGGCCCACAAGGTCTTGAATAGTGCTCATGCTAGCCTCAAGGAGTCTCATGATCAACTCCAAGTTAAGCTAATCAAAGAAAAAGCCACCTTTCCTCATATGGTATTAATTGATAATGTGAATGCCACTAACCCGTGTTGTGAGCATGTGCATCTTGTGGAGGAGAATGCCAAGTTGAAATAGCAGCTCGAGAAAGGCCTTGTGACATGCATACAAGGTGAGAAGAACCTCAATGACCTTTTGAGCAATCAAAAGGAAGTTGTGGCCAAGGAGGGAGTTGGGTTCTCACCCAAGTCCAAGAACAAGAAGAAGAACGACAAGACCAAACGACCTCCCCCTCTTAAGCAAACTTTTGTGAAGGAGGGAGATGGTGATCCTAAGGAGAGGAAGAACAATGTGAAGGGTGGCAATGTCAAAAATGGCAAAGCCACCTCTTCCCACAAAGCCGGCGACTTTAACCCTTCTTATGTGTTGTGCCGCGCTAGTGATGGGCATGTTTATGCTAAATTTGTTGGTTCTCCTTATGAGTACATTGAATGGTCTATTTGGGTTCCTAAGACCCTTGTTACTAACATCAAAGGACCCATTACTAAATGGGTACCTAAAACCAAGCATTGATCTCTTGTAGGTGTTTGCTTCCGGTGGGGGATCATGGTTGCTCGATAGTGGAGCAACAAATCATATGACCGGAAGCAAGGACTTGGTGGTGGACATGCACACGATCCCATCTATGACCACCAACATCGAGTGGGGTGATGCCTCGTCTTCTAAGGTATTAGGTCTTGGCAAGGTTGTCATTTCTCATGATCTAACGATCGAAAAAGTCATGCTTGTTGAGTCCCTTGCATACAATCTACTTTCCGTTCGTCAACTTGCGCTCATGGGCTTTGCCACTTTCTTTGATATTGATACTGTGTCCCTCTTGTGGAGCAAGACTCTTAAAGTAGCCTTTGTTGGGCATGTCGAGAACGGTCTCTATGTGATTAACTTTTTGGAGCGACCCACTAAGACCGCGACATGCCTAATGGCTAAAGTTGATGTTGGATGGCTTTGGCATCGCCATTTAGCCCACGTTAATATGAGATCTTTGCAAAGTCTTCTCAAGGGGGGCCATGTCCGTGGACTAACAAATGTTAGTTTTGCCAAAGATCGTGCTTGCAGTGCCTGTATCAAAGGAAAGCTTCATGAAAAGGCTCACCCTCCCACGACTATCATCTACTCAAAGAGACCCTTGGAGCTGCTTCACATGGATCTTTTTGGGCCTCCATCCTTTGATAGTCTTGGAGGTAGAAAGTATTGCTTGGTGATTGTGGATGATTATTCAAGGTACACTTGGGTATTTTTCTTCAAGAGGAAGAGTGAGACTCAACAAACCGTCATCGACTTTGCAAATGAAGCTAAACGTCAACATGATGCAAAGATCTTGACAATAAGAAGTGACAACGGCACCGAGTTCAAGAACTACACCTTGGATGAGTTTCTAAGTGATGAGGGGATCAAGCTTCAATATGCTGCACCATATACCCCTCAACAAAATGGTGTCGCGGAGAGGAAGAACCAGACGTTGATGGATGCGGTAAGGACCATGATGGCGGAGTTCAAGTCTCCATACAACTTTTGGGTTGAAGCCATCAACACAACATGTCATGCATCCAATCGGCTCTATCTCCGCAAAGGCTTGAACAAGACTCCTTATGAAATACTTACCGATAACAAGCCCAACCTCAAGTACTTCTGGGTGTTCGGATGTAAGTGCTTCATTCTCAAAAAGGGTGTTCGTTTTGTCTAAATTTGAGGCTAGCGCTTATGAGGGCATATTTGTTGGTTATGCTACAAACTCTCATGCTTACCAAGTCCTCAACAAGTCCACCGGACTCATTGAGGAGACGTGTAACGTGGAGTTTGACGAAAATAACAGCTCCCAAGTGGAGCAAAGTGGTACTTGTGATGTAGGTGATGAAATTCCTCCCCAAGCCATAAGAAGAATGGGTGTGGGTCATATCCTACCCATTTAGGAACCCCTTGTGGCCGAAGGAGAAGGAAAATGCTCCACTCAAGTGGAGCCATCACCAACCCAAGACCCACATGCTTCTGAATAACAAAGTGAAGGCCCTCAACCTCATGAAAAAGACCAAGGGCAAGATCAACCTCAAGATGGTGGTGAACCACCAAATGATGCTCAAGGTCAAGTTCTCCTCCTCGAGCAAGTTCAAGGTCAAGAGCAAGCTCGAGATCTAGAACAAGCTCATGACGGTGCTCAAGATAATCAAGTTAACCCTCCTCCTTCCACATCCGAGGAGGAGTTAGAGCGTCATGCCGCGAAGATTGCTTCCAAGCTCACCACCAAAGGTCATCTCATGGAGAATGTGGTTGGAAGCCTAAGAAAGGGGGTAAGCACTCGTAGACAATTATCAAACTATTGTGAACATCACGCATTTGTCTCTTGTATTGAACCCCAAAAGGTCTATGAGGCGCTCGAAGATTCGGATTGGCTCAATGCCATGCATGAAGAACTCAACAACTTCGAGTACAACAAAGTGTGGAGATTGGTGCCAAGGCCATCGGGGAACCACAATGTCATTGGAACCAAGTGGATATTCAAGAACAAGCAAGATGCTCATGGGACCATCGTTCGCAACAAGGGAAGATTGGTAGCACAACGCTACTCCCAAGTCGAGGGTATCGACTATGGTGAAACCTTTGCTCCCGTTGCTCGCCTTGAATCCATTCATTTGTTGATTGCTTATGCTTCCCATCACAACTTTAAGTTACAACAAATGGATGTGAAGAGTGCTTTTCTTAATGGTCCTATTAATGAGTTGGTTTATGTCAAGCAACCCCCTGGGTTCGAGGATCCCTACTTCCCCGATCATGTGTATCAACTTGATAAGGCACTATATGGCCTTAAGCAAGCCCCACGTGCCTGGTATGACCACCTTACCGAGTTGTTGCAAGATCGTGGATTTGCGGTTGGGAAAATCGATCACACTCTTTTTACCAAGAAGGTCAAAGGGGAGTTGTTTGTGTGCCAACTATATGTTGATGATATTATCTTTGGTTCCCCTAACAAAGCTTTCAATGAGGAATTTGCCGCTCTCATGACCTCTAAGTTCAAGATGTCTTCGATGGGAGAGTTGAAGTTCTTCCTTGGTTTCGATATCAAGCAAAGAAGAGAAGGTACTTTCATCAACCAAGCC
The DNA here is from genome assembly GCF_018294505.1 of Triticum aestivum. Lineage (NCBI taxonomy): Eukaryota > Viridiplantae > Streptophyta > Magnoliopsida > Poales > Poaceae > Triticum > Triticum aestivum. Next base: position 554,996,879 of record NC_057807.1, read on the forward strand.
AAATACACTCAAGACATGCTAAAAAGATTCAAGCTAAGCGATGTCAAGTCGGCTTCTACTCCAATTCCCACCAAGTACCAACTTGACATTGATCCCAATGGTAAAGCGGTGGATCAAAAGGTATATCGCTCCATGATTGGCTCCTTGCTTTATCTTTGTGCATCTAGACTGGATATCATGTTGAGTGTGGGAATGTGTGCACGGTTTCAAGCAGCGGCGAAGGAAAGCCACTTTGTGGCGGTCAAGCGAATCTTCCGATATTTGGCTCATACCCCAAACTTTGGCTTATGGTACCCAAGAGGAGCTAACTTCAAGCTAGAAGGATATACGGATTCCGATTGGGCGGGAGACAAAGTGGATAGGAAGTCCACTTCCGGAGGGACCCAATTTCTTGGTTGCTCTTTGGTGAGTTGGTCTTCCAAGAAGCAAAGTTGTGTGTCTCTCTCGTCCACCGAAGCTGAGTATGTGGCGGCCGGTAGTTGTTGTGGACAACTCTTATGGATGAGGCAAACTTTAAAGGAGTACGGTGTCATTTGTGACAAAGTGCTTCTTTGGTGTGACAATGAAAGTGCCATCAAGATTTCTCTCAACCCGGTGCAACATTTCAAGATGAAGCATATTGAGATTCGGTATCACTTCATCCGGGATCACATTAGACGTGGGGAGATCGAGCTCAAGTATGTCAACACTCATGATAACCTTGCAGATATTTTCATGAAGCCCTTGGATGAAGCAAGATTTCACGAGTTAAGGCATGAGCTAAATATCATTGATTCAAGCAATGTGTCTTGAACCCATGCACACTCCACCACATTCAACTTGTTGTCTAGTTTAGGTGTAGGCATGGACATAGGGGGAGTGTTGTTCTCTCAATGAACTCTCCCTCCCCCCATTATGCATAAATTGATCGTGTCTTTCACATTAACCATTTTTGATGGTACTTGTGCTTCAAGGACGAGTTTTGGTCATGGGCCCAAGGTTAAAATCTTCGCGGTGCCATACCTCTTGACTCAAACATAGGTGGCCTCGGCCACCGCCCTAACTTGAAGAGGTGTGTTTCTTGTCCCCTTGCTAGTGTTCTCGCTGCCGAGTTTTATTTCCTCTTCTTTCCGTTGGTTTTCTCTTCTTTTTTAGCAAAGCTGTTTGTTGCCTAGTTGTTTAGCCTCACTGGGTGGTACTACCGCTGGTGGTGCGCGGTACTACCGCTTATGTTGACAAGCGGTACTACCGCCCACCAGTGTGGTACTACCGCTGAGGGGCAGGTCCAGGGGGGTTATGTCGGGGTAGGGGAGGTTTCATCCCCCCCATACCCATTCGCTCCGCCCCCTCGTTCCTCTTCATCTCTCCAGCATCGCCTCGCCGCGGGAGGGCTCCGGCGGGCCATCATCTCCGGGCCGTCCCTCTCCATTTCCTTCGGTGGAGTCGATCCCCACTTTGTCCTCTTGCCATGGATGCCGGTATTGCCCCCGTTCCTCCTCTCCTTTTGTCTAGATTTCAGATCTAGTGTCTTAGGGGCAATAGTGGTTGCATCTCTTGATTTTTGGCTAAATCTAGGCTTGAGTAGGTTGGAGAAGGCAACTAGACTATTTTGGTTCATGTTTGGTAGGAGTATTTTTGAATTTGGCAAGCCAGTAGTGCCGGATTTGACCACGGTATTAGGGAACCGCCATTTCCCCATCTCGAGCGGTACTACTGCTCCCATTGGCATGGTACTACCGCTCGGGCGGTACTACCACTTCCAGGTCGCGGTACTACCGCTGCTTGCCCAGTTCCATCATGTTCCTGCCATTTCCCGATCTCATTTGTTGTGGTTGTTGGCTTATGCTTGTTCTTTCTGGTTGTTTCATGTGTTCGTGTGTTTGGTTCCAGGTGATGAACATCCTGAGCAGCAAGCCCACCGTGTCAACCCCGGTTGTGCAACATCAAAGCGCTACCGCACATGTGAGTCAGCAGGTGGTTCATCTAGTGCTCCACCGCCGCCAGCGGGTGCTTCCTCTAGTGCTCCACCTCCATCTCAGCTCAAGAAAAAGTCTGTCATCAAGCCGAAGCCGAGGGGCAAAACTGTGACTGAAATGAATGCCAAGGAGTTCTGGGCAAGGCGTCGCCGCAACCCCTATGTGGAAGACCAAGAACCCACTTTGGTCAACCGTCCGTTCTAGAACCATTTTCAGTTTGCCATCTTCTTTGATGTGATCAAGGCCAAGAAGAATCACTATGTTGATGTGTGCTCCATCAACACGGATTTTATGGAGAAGGACCCTGAGTACTTTGGTGAAGCCCTTCAAATGTGCTCTCAGTTGAACATTCTCAGAATCATGCAGTTCAACAAGGACTTTGATGCAGATTTTGTGGCTCAATTCTATGCCACTGTCCATCTAGGAACTGATGAGGAAAGGACTCTGACTTGGATGACAAATGGCAAGTTACTTGGGGTGGAAGATCACGGGCTTGAGACTCTAGTCGGCTTTTGCCCTCACCACAATGCAACCTCCACTCACAAGCAAGCCCTCTGGCCCTACTGTTCTGTGAAGATCCACCCCGAGACTAAGAAGGAAATCTATGAGTTGCCTGCCTTTTTGGACATCTTCCAAGAGACTCTCTTCCCTCGTATCAGATATCTGGATATGATCCACTCCTATCTCGTGGACATGCTTCTCTTCTGCCAGCATGAGAAGGAAGAAAACACTGGCGAGTCCCTGGACATTTCTCATGTTATGTGGTCCGAACTTCTTTCTGCTATCTCTGAGCGCAAGTGCCCAATCTATGGTCCGTTCATCATATTGCTCATTGAGAAGGCTTGGGACCATGTCTATCCCAGGGTCATGCTGGAAACTGGAGAATTGACTTCTCATGAGATCAAGCGTCTAAGGAAGAAGGACAATTGGGGCACCCCGACCCCTAAATTTGGGGGTCCATCTACTACTGCTGCCATGGAGACCGAGGGAGAGGCTGATGCTGATGATGACGATGACTATGAGCCCTTTGGAGCAGAGCCCTCTTGGGCAAAGAAGCTCAAGCTCAAGATGAAGAAACTTTTCTGCATGGAGTCTCATGGTTAGTACATGACTCATGTGGCTGAGAAGAAGGCCAGGGGACGTCACAAGGAGCTCATACGTCAGTTGGGTGCGACCGTTAACAGTGGATCTGAGGGTCAGATAACTGAGGAGGAGGAGTGGATTCAGTAGCACTGCCCGTGGACAGATTCAGACATGGAGCAGTTTCCGACTGATGACGGTGGTGCAGACGATCCCGTTGGGATATGATGTTCAAGATCCTCAGCTTGCTATCACCTGGAGCTATAGCAGCACTCTTTGCCTTTTTGGTGTCTCGATGCCAAAGGGGGAGAGAGTTTAGGGATTTGTGTGAGTTGCGAGTGTTTCTTTGTGGTGTCGTTGTGTTTTCTCGCCATTTGCTTTGGTTGGTTTTGTGCCTGTGATACCTAAGTTCCAGACATATGGTGTGAGACATATGCTACCTTATCTTTATCTTATCATTATCCATGTCTATCTAGTCCTTTGGTACCTTATGAGTTGCATGCTTATCCTGTTTTATACCCTGCTCTCATGTATCCTGCTTAGGTTGTTGGTCTATAAAATATAGGGGGAGTGTTGATCCTAGTATGTGTGCCATGCAGTCCAAAGCACTTCTCTAGATAGCACACATCTAGGGGGAGCCCATCTATATTTTAGAGATGTGGGTTTGCTTATGTCCTATGTCTTTTCCCGTTTGTGCAAATCCCGTATTGTCATCAATCCACCAAAAAGGGGGAGATTGTAAGGGCATATTTATCCCTAAGATGTTTAGGTGATTGATGACAATGCTTTTGCGGACTAATCGTGTGCGTTGAGTTTTTTGGAGATTCATCCTTTGGCACGAGACGATTCCCTCCCCTCGGAGTTTCAAGCGAAGACGGTGTAGCCCTTTCGATTCAGTTTTGGTGGACTAGTTCCGTAGGAGTCACCGTACTATCAAGAGGGGGTCCGCTTTGGTAAGGCTAGGGTGGAATCAACACGTACACATCCTTTGCATACCCTCTGAGCCTTTCCACTTCTATGGAGAGCTCATTCCCCTTCTATGGGCTTCGTATTGGTCCCAGCGGTAGTACCGCGGGCCACAGCGGTAGTATTGCCCGAGTGATACAAGCGGCAGTACCGCTCCCCAGCGGTAGTACCGCTTGGAGCCCTTCGTCGTAGTACCGCAGCGGTCCATGCTCCTACCGCCTCGACTCGAGGGCTCTTTTTTCTCGTGTCGGGTTTTGTGGCACTAGTCGCGGCAGTAGAGGTGGTAGTACCGCTCTCAAGCGGTAGTTCCGCCCTTACCGAAACGGTAGTACCGCTCTGGGTCTAGGTCCTCTTCTGCACGGCAGTACCGCACGGTAGTACCGCCCACCCCAGCGGTAGTACTGCTCTCTGCGAGGCTGTTTTGGGGGGTAACAGTTGGATTGTTCCCCCCACTATATAAGGGGGTCTTCTTCCCCAAAGTTGACTTACCTCTTCCCCCAAAAGCTCCATTGTTGCTCCAAGCTCCATTTTCGCCCGATCTCTCTCCCTAGCCAATCAAACTTGTTGATTTGCTCAGGATTGGTTGAGAAGGCCCAGATCTACACTTCCACCAAGAGAAATTTGATTCCCCCCACTAATCCCTAGTGGATCTTGTTACTCTTGGGTGTTTGAGCACCCTAGACGGTTGAGGTCACCGCGGAGCCATAGTCCATCGTGGTGAAGCTTCGTGGTGTCGTTGGGAGCCTCCAATTAAGTTGTGGAGATTACCCCAACCTTGTTTGTAAAGGTTCGATCGCCGCCTTCAAGGGCACCAATAGTGGAATCACGGCATCTCGCATTGTGTGAGGGCGTGAGGGGAATACGGTGGCCCTAGTGGCTTCTTGGGGAGCATTGTGCCTCGACACCACTCTAACGGAGATGTACTTCCCCTTAAAAGGAAGGAACTTCGGTAACACATCCTCGTCTTCACCGGCTTCACTCTTGGTTATCTCGTGCCTTTACTTGTGATAGCTTTTTGTGTTGTATCCCTTGCTTGCTTGTGTACTTGTTGTTTTTGCATCATATAGGTTGCTCACCTAGTTGCATATTTAGACAACCTACTTTGATGCAAAGTTTAATTTGGTAAAGAAAAGCTAAAAATTGTTAGTTGCCTATTCACCCCCCTCTAGTCAACTATATAGATCCTTTCAACCGATCTCATGGTGGTAGTTGGGAGACCGGGCTTTAGGATTGATTGTCGTACTATCAAGGGGGGATCTTGATGAGAAGCTTTATTGTATCATTAGTAAAGAACTCAAACCAATGCATCCTTGCATCATCTTTCTTGGTTCTTGTTTGGTTCTCCTTGTGAGATTTGGATCTTATGGTCATCTTGATGACAAGCTCGAGTTCATCAAAAACGGAGTTCATGCATCTTCTATGATGTTTTTGATGTTGGAGGTTTTGCCGGTTCTTCTCTATTGGAGGTTTCTCTCCTCCTTTTGTTAGGCATACCTCCCCTGCCTCTTCTTACTATGAGTTTGCTCAATTCGGAGCTCATTTGCAGAAGTTATGGCAGTTCTGGTTTTCCTTGGAGTGTACTTCATTTTGTGGAAATGGCATAAGGTTGGCGCATGCGGTAGTACTGCTGGGCTGGAGCGGCAGTACCGCGTATCGCCACAAGCAGTAGTACCGTTGTCCCACAACGGTAGTACCACCCATGGCCATAAGCGGTAGTACGGTTCCGGTTCCGCGCTGGTACTGCCTCAGCTCGAGATGTGGTTTTCTCGTGTCGGGTTCAACGGTAGTAGCAGCAGCAGTAGGAGCAGTAGTACCGCTTGTGTGCGATAGTACCGCTGCTACCATCGCCCCTAGTACCCTGGGCCAAGCGGTAGTGCCGCTCATACGGCTCTGCCTCGCCCTCTGTTTTGCTTCGCTCTCTGTGTTCTACCGCCCGGGCAGTAGTACCGCTTCCCTGAGTGGTAGTACCGCTCGTGCGCGGACTGATCACTTAACCGTTGGATTCGGGAGCTCCTATAAAAGGGGGTCCTCTTCCCCATATCTTTTGAGCTCGTGTTCTTCCCCCATTGTTGACCTTTTCCGAGCTTGCTATCTCTCAATACCTCCATGGATTCTTGCTAGTTTTGGGGGGAAAAGAGAGGAGATCTAGATCCACATTTCTACCAATCATTTTCTCCTCTATGTGAGGGGAACCCCTTGGATCTAGATCTTGGAGTTCTTGGTGTTCTCCTTCTTGTTCTTCCTCTCATTTTCCTCCCTAGCAGTTGCTTCGGTGGGATTTGGGAGAGAAGGACTTGGGCACTTCGTGTGCCCTTGCCATTGCATTTGGTGCATCGGTTTGAGTTCTCCACGGTGATACGTGGAAGTTACAAGTTGAGAAGCTTACTACTCTTGGGTGCTTGGTACCCTTGAGCTTGTTCCTCTTGGGTGCCTGGGCGCCCTAGACGGTTGGTGGTGTTCAGAGCTCAATCATTGTGGTGTAAAGCTCCGGGCAAGCGTCGGGGCCTCTAATAGGTAGTGGGGATCGCCCCGAGCAATTTGACGGGTACCAGTGACCGCCCCCAAGGGTTGCCAAAGTGTACGGGTTCGATGACCGCCCCCAAGGGTTGCCATTTGTACGGGTTCGGTGACCGCCCTCAAGGGTCCCTTAGTGGAATCACGACATCTTGCATTGTGCGAGGGAGTGAGGAGATTACGGTGGCCCTAGTGGCTTCTTGGGGAGCATTGTGCCTCCACACCGCTCCAAACGGAGATTAGCATCCGCAAGGGTGTGAACTTCGGGATACATCGTCGTCTCTGCGTGCCTCGGTTATCTCTTACCCGAGCCCTTTACTTATGCACTTTACTTTGTGATATCCATATTGTTTCTTGTAATATATCTTGCTATCACCTAGTTGTTTATCTTGCTTAGCATAAGTTGTTGGTGCACATAGGTGAGCCTAGTTGTTGTAGATTTTGTGCTTGACAAATTAACCGCTAGGTTTATTCCGCATTTGTTCAACCATAATTATTTTAAAACGCCTATTCACCCCCCCTCTAGGTGGCATCCACAATCTTTCACCGGCTAATAGAACTGACCATTCTCAGTTATCGGCTCTATAGTGGCAGATGTGATCCCTGAAGCACTGAAGGATGACCTAGAGTTGAGTATAAAAAATGTGCGGGCATTGGTGAGACAACGTTACAGAAATGTGAAACCATCATATAATAAGTTGTGGCATGGAAGGAAATGATAACCCACAAGTATAGGGATCGCAATAGTTTTCGAGGGTAGAGTATTCAACCAAAATTTATTGATTCGAAACAAGGGGAGCCAAAGAATATTCTCAAGTATTAGCAGCTGAGTTGTCAATTCAACCACACCTAAAAGACTTAATATCTGCAGGAAAGTATTTAGTAGCAAAGTAGTATGGGAGTAACGGTAATGGTGACAAAAGTAACAGTAGCAGTTTTGTAGCAATCATAACAGTGGCAACGGAGAAGTAACTTAGCAAAGATCAAATATGAAACGAGCTCGTAGGCAATGGATCAATGATGGATAATTATGTCGGATGCAATTCATCATGCAACAGTTATAACATAGGGTGACACAGAACTAGCTCCAGTTCATCAATGTAATGTAGGCATGTATTCCGAATATAGTCATATGTGCTTATGGAAAAGAACTTGCATGACATCTTTTGTCCTACCCTCCCGTGGCATCGGAGTCCTATTGGAAACTAAGGTACATTAAGGCCTCCTTTTAATAGAGTACTAGACCAAAGCATTAGCACTTAGTGAATACATGAACTCCTCAAACTACGGTCATCTCCGGGAAGTGTCCCGACTATTTTCACTCCGGGGTTTGCCGAATCATAACACATAGTAGGTGACTATTGACTTGCAAGATAGGATCAAGAACTCACATATATTCATGAAAACATAATAGGTTTGAATCTAAAATCATGGCACTCGGGCCCTAGTGACAAGCATTAAGCATGGCAAAGTCATAGCGACATCAATCTTAGAACATAATGGATACTAGGGATCAAACCCTAACAAAACTAACTCGATTACATGGTAAATCTCATCCAACCCATCACCGTCCAGCAAGCCTACGATGGGATTACTCACGCACGGCGGTGAGCATCATGAAGATGGTGATGGACGATGGTTGATGATGACGATGGTGACGGATTCCCCTCTCCGGAGCCCCGAACGAACTCCAGATCAGCCCTTCCGAGGAAGATTAGGGCTTAGCGGCGGTTCCGTATCATAAAACGCGATGAATCCTTCTTTCTGATTTTTTTTCTCCTCGAACGTGAATATATGGAGTTGGAGTTGAGGTCGGTGGAGTTCCAGGGGGCCCACGAGGCAGGGGGCGTGCCCTAGGGGGGTGGGCGCACCCTGGACCCTCGTGGACAGGGTGTGGGCCCCCTTACGTTGATTCTTTCGCCAATATTTTTTATTAATTCCAAAAGGTGACTCCGTTGATTTTCAGGTCATTCCGAGAACTTTTATTTCTGCACAAAAATAACACCATGGCAGCTCTGCTGAAAACAGCGTCAGTCCAGGTTAGTTCCTGATACGTCTCCAACGTATCTATAATTTATGAAGCATTCATGCTATTATATTATCTGTTTTGAATGATTATGGGCTTTATTATACACTTTTATATTACTTTTGGGACTAACCTATTAACCGAAGGCCCAACCCATATTGCTGTTTTATTGCCTGTTTCAGTATTTCGAAGAAAAGGAATATCAAACGGAGTTCAAACGGAATGAAACCTTCGGCAGCGTGATTTTTGGAAAGATTATGATCCAAGAGACTTGGAGTGCAAGACAGGGGATCATCGAGGAGGCCACAAGACAGGGGGCACGCCCACCCCCTGGGCGCGCCCTACCCTCTTGTGGGCCTCTCGAGGCTCCCCGACCGACTTCTTTCGCCTATATAAGCCTACGTACCCTAAAAACATCGAATATCAAGATAGATCGGGAGTTCCGGCGCCGCAAGCCTCTGTAGCCACCAAAAATCTCTCGGGAGCCAGTTTCGGCACCCTGCCGGAGGGGGAATCCCATCAACGGTGGCCATCTTCATCATCCCGGTGCTATCCATGACGAGGAGGGAGTAGTTCACCCTCGGGGCTGAGGGTATGTACCAGTAGCTATGTGTTTGATCTCTCCCTCTCGTGTTCTCCCTCGTGTTCCCTCTATGGCACGATCTTGATGTATCCCGAGCTTTTCTATTGTAGTTGGATCTTATGATGTTTCTCCCCCTCTACTCTCTTGTAATGGATTGAGTTTTCCCCTTTGAAGTTATCTTATCGGATTGAGTCTTTAATGATTTGAGAACACTTGATGTATGTCTTGCCGTGCTTGTCTGTGGTGACAATGGGATATCATGTGCCACTTGATGTATGTTTTGGTGACCAACTTGCGGGTTCCGCCCATGAACCTATGCATAGGGGTTGGCACAGGTTTTCGTCTTGACTCCCCGGTAGAAACTTTGGGGAACTCTTTGAAGTACTTTGCGTTGGTTGAATAGATGAATCTGAGATTGTGTGATGCATATTGTAAAATCATGCCCATGGATACTTGAGGTGACAATGGAGTATCTAGGTGACATTAGGGTTTTGGTTGATTTGTGTCTTAAGGTGTTATTCTAGTATGAACTCTATGATAGATTGAGCGGAAAGAATAGCTTCATGTTATTTTACTACGAACTCTTGAATAGATAGAACAGAAAGGATAACTTTGAGGTGGTTTCGTACCCTACCATAATCTCTTTGTTTGTTTTCCACTATTAGTGTCTTTGGAGTGACTCTTTGTTGCATGTTGAGGGATTGTTATATGATCTATCTATGTTATTATTGTTGAGAGAACTTGCACTAGTGAAAGTATGAACCTTAGGCCTTGTTTCTTACCATTGCAATACCATTTACTCTCACTTTTATCGCTTGCTACCTTGCTGTTTTTATATTTCAGATTACAAATACCTTTATCTACCATCCATATCGCACTTGCATCTTCATCTCTTCGCCGAACTAGTGCACCTATACAATTTTCCATTGTATTGGGTGTGTTGGGGACACAAGAGACTCTTTGTTATTTGGTTGCAAGGTCGTTTGAGAGAGACCATCTTCATCCTATGCCTCCTACGGATTGATAAACCTTAGGTCATCCACTTGAGGGAAATTTGCTACTATCCTACAAACCTGTGCACTTGCAGGCCCAACAACGTATACAAGAAGAAGGTTGTGTAGTAGACATCAAGCTCTTTTCTGGCACCGTTGCCGGGGAGGTGAGTGCTTGAAGGTATATCTTTAGATCTTGCAATCGAGTCTGTTAGTTTCTTGTTTTATCTCTAGTTTATTTTATAAAAGAAAATTACAAAAATGGAATTTAGTTTGTCTCATACGCTTCATCTTTTTAATATCTTTCGTGAGAATGATGGGAAGGAAAATTGTGCTCAAGTTCTAGAAGAAGAATTACATAGAATGCTTGGCATAAAATATGTGAATGATGAGCATGATTGCAATGTTGTTAGTATGAATTCCTTGAATATCCATGATGCTAATGATATGCAAAGCCACAAGCTTGGGGATGCTATGTTTGATGAAGATGGTATTTTTTGTCCCGCAAGTTTTGATGAGCAAATTTATTATGATGAAAGCATGCCTCCTATTTATGATGATTATATTGATGAAAGTGGGTTTGGAAGAGTGTCAAATTTAGGAAGTAGTGATCCCACTATTTTGGAGGATGTTGAATCTTATTGTGATGAACATGAAAGTGGATTTGGAAGAGTGTCAAGTTTATTTAGTGATGATTCCACTATTTCGGAAGAGGTTCCAATTGATTATGAGAACAAAGTTTCTATCTATGATAATTATTGTGATGACATGTATGCTATTAGGAATAATGATAACCATGAAACTTGTCATCATGATTTCAGTTTTCAATTGGATTATGCCTCACATGATAATTTTGTTGAGTTTGCTCCCACTACTGTTGACAAGAATAAATTTGCTTATGTGGAGAGTAGTAAAATTTCTATGCAAGTAGATCATGAAAAGAATACTTTAGGTGCTGGTTATATTGTTGAATTCATTCGTGATGCTACTAAAAATTATTATGAGGGAGGAACATATGCTTGTAGGAATTGCAATAATATCAAGTTTCCTCTCTATGTGCTTAAAATTTTGAAGTTATGCTTGTTTTGCCTTCCCATGCTAGTTGTTTATTGTTCCCATAAGTTGTTTGCTCACAAAATCCCTATGCGCAGGAAGTGGGTTAGACTTAAATGTGCTAGTCATATTCTTCATGATGCTCTCTTTATGTTTCAATTTTTATCCTTTATGTGAGCATCATTTCATCATACCTAGCTAGGGGCGTTAAACGTTAGCGCTTGTTGGGAGGCAACCCAATTTTAGTTTTGTTTCTTACTTTTTGTTCCTGTTTAGTATTAAATAATTCATCTAGCCTCTGGTTAGATGTAGTTTTATGTTTTAGTTAGTGTTTGTGCCAAGTAGAACTTTTGGGAAGACTTGGGTGAAGTCTTTATGACCATGCTGTAAAAAACAGAAACTTTAGCGCTCACGAGAATAGCTGCCATTTTTTACTGAAGAGTGATTTTAGGTTGATTCTTTTTGCAGATGATTAATAGACAAATTCCTCAGGTCCACTAATTTATTTCAGAATTGTTTTAGTTCCATAAGTATACGTTTGATACAGATTACTACAGACTGTTCTGTTTTTGACAGATTCTGTTTCATTGTGTTGTTTGCTTATTTTGGTGAATCTATGGCTAGTATGTAAGGGTATAAACCATAGAAAAGTTGTAATACAGTAGGTTTAATACAAATATAAATAAAGAATGAGTTCATTACAGTACCTTAAAGTGGTGATTTATTTTCTTACACTAACGGAGCTTGCGAGTTTTGTTTTGAGTTTTGTGTGGTTGAAGTTTTCAAGTTTTGGGTAAAAGATTCGATGGACTATGGAATAAGGAGTGGCAGGAGCCTAAGCTTGGGGATGCACAAGGCACCCCAAGGTAATATTCAAGGACAACCAAGCAACTAAGCTTGGGGATGCCCCGGATGGCATCCCCTCTTTCGTCTTCGTTCATCGGTAACTTTACTTGGAGCTATATTTTTATTCGCCACATCATATGTGTTTTGCTTGGAGTGTCATTTTATTTTGTTAGTATTTGCCTGATGTTATTTATAATAATGTTTTGCATCTTTATTTTGAATAAAAATGTCAAGGATAGCCTTTACCATGCTTATTTTGCTAGTATACATGTTGCTGTTTGAAAACAGAAAGTTTACCGCTGTTGCAAAAATTCCCTAGAAAAGTCAGAGAGTGATATAATGTTCAATATTTTTGCATAATGAGATATGATAAATATTTTACAGCTTAGTATTTTTATTATAATTGTTTGAGTGAGGGAAGTATGATAAATCTTACATTCTTTACAGACTATACTGTTTTGGCAGATTGCTGCTATGTTTGCATTGTTTGCATATGTTTGCTTGTTTAATGATTCTATTTGAGGATAGGAGTATTAAATATGCAGATACATTTAGTATTCAATGTTGAATAATAATGTTAGTACTTTGTTACAATATAAAATGATAAGGTTTTGCATTGTTTTATACTAACTTATCTCACGAGTTCTTGTTGAGTTTGGTGTGAATGAAGCTTTTGATAAAAAGAGAAACCATGATATGAGAGGAATTAAGGAGACACAAAAGTTCAAGCTTGGGGATGCCCAAGGCACCCCAAGATAATATTCCAAGAAGTCTCAAGCATCTAAGCTTCGGGATGCCCCGGTAGGCATCCCACCTTTCTTCTTCAGTAATTAACGGTTAGTATCGGTTGAACCTAAGTTTTAGCTTCTTCACATGAGTTGTGCTATCCTTGCAATGTCATTTTGTTTTGCTTTGCTTGCTGTATGAATAAAATACCAAGATCTGAAATTCTTAAATGAGAGAGAGTCTTCACATAGTTGCATAATTATTTAGCTACTCATTGATCTTCACCTATATCTTTTTGGAGTAGTTTTTCATTTACTCGTGTGCTTCACTTATATCCTATGAGTAAATGGTTGAATGAGTTGAATGGCATAAATCTGAATTTATATATGTTTTATTTGCTTATCCCATGGGGAGTAATGAATTCACCTCTAAGAAGTAGAGGTTGTAAATTTATTGACGGTTAGCAAGCATTGTATTAGTCATTTGAACAATTCATGAGAGAATATTGAAGGAAGAGAGATTTCACATATAAATATACTATCATAGACATCTTTTATAATTGTGAGCACTCATTAAGTATGACATGCTAAAGAGTTGATGTTGGACAAGGAAGACAACATAATGGGTTATGTTTTCTCACATCTCAGTTAAAGTATATTGTCATGGATCATTCAAACATGTTGAGTTTGCCTTTCCCCCTCATGCTAGCCAAAATTCCTAGCACCAAGTAGAGATACTACTTGTGCTTCCAAATATCCTTAAACCCAGTTTTGCCATGAGAGTCCACCATATCTACCTATGGATTGTGTAAGATCCTTCAAGTAAGTTGTCATTGGTGCAAGCAATAAAAATTGCTCTCTAAATATGCATGACTTATTAGTGCGAAGAAAATAAGCTTTGTACGATCTTTTTATGGAAGCAATAAAAGCGACAGACTGCATAATAAAGGTCCATATACAAGGGGCAATATAAAGTGATGTTCTTTCGCATTAAGATTTTGTGTATCCAACCCTAAAAGAGCATGACAACCTCTGCTTCCCTCTGCGAAGGGCCTATCTTTTACTTTATGTCTTTTACTTTATGCAAGAGTCAAGGTGATCTTCACCTTTCCCCTTTTTATTTTATCCTTTAGCAAGCACTTTGCGTTGGAGTGGTCCTGATATATATATATATATATATATATATATATATATATATATATATATATATATGTATATATATCCAATTGGATGTACGTTAGCATGAACTATTATTGTTGACATCACCGAAAGGTGAATATGTTTGGGGGCAACATTATAAGTCCCTATCTTTCTCCGTGTCTGATTAAAACTTCATAACCACAAGTATTGCGTGAGTGTTAGCAATTGTAGAACACTAAATGATAGTTCAGTATGCGAAGTTTGCTAAATCAAAGCTCTGACATAGACCCTTCCTGAAAATAGGATGAATTGCAATTGTTTGATGACTAAGAATGAAGGTTGCTAGTTTTCAAGAAAGTTTATGGTCTATGCTTTAACATGTGAATAGCTTGTTACTTGAAAAGTTTTATGAGATGAACTACTGTTATGACATATAATGATGCTAGTAAGGTGATTGAAATTATCATTGATCAAACTTGTGCACCTCTAGCATTCACACTTCATAAATTCTTTCTTTTATCATTTACCTACTCGAGGACGAGCAGGAATTAAGCTTGGGGATGTTGATACGTCTCCAACGTATCTATAATTTATGAAGCATTCATGCTATTATATTATCTGTTTTGAATGATTATGGGCTTTATTATACACTTTTATATTACTTTTTGGACTAACCTATTAACCGAAGGCCCAACCCATATTGATGTTTTATTGCCTGTTTCAGTATTTCGAAGAAAAGGAATATCAAACGGAGTCCAAACGGAATGAAACCTTCGGCAGCGTGATTTTTGGAAAGATTATGATCCAGGAGATTTGGAGTGCAAGCCAGGGGATCATCGAGCAGGCCACAAGACAGGGGGGCACCCACCCCCCTGGGCGTGCCCTACCCTCTCGTGGGCCCCTCGAGGCTCCCCCGACCGACTTCTTTCGCCTATATAAGCCTACGTACCCTAAACACATCGAATATCAAGATAGATCGGGAGTTCCGCCGCCGCAAGCCTCTGTAGCCATCGAGAGCCCATTCCGGCACCCTGCTGGAGGGGGGGTCCCATCACCGGTGGCCATCCTCATCATCCCGGCGCTATCCATGATGAGGAGGGAGTAGTTCACCCTTGGGGCTGAGGGTATGTACCAGTAGCTATGTGTTTGATCTCTCTCTCTCTCTCTCTCTCTCTCTCTCTCTCTCGTGTTCTCCCTCATGTTCCCTCCATGGCACGATCTTGATGTATCCCGAGCTTTTCTATTGTAGTTGGATCTTATGATGTTTCTCCCCCTCTACTCTCTTGTAATGGATTGAGTTTTCCCCTTTGAAGTTATCTTATCGGATTGAGTCTTTAATGATTTGAGAACACTTGATGTATGTCTTTCCGTGCTTATCTGTGGTGTGGGATATCATGGGCCACCTGATGTATGTCTTGCCGTGCTAATCTGTGATGACAATGGGATATCACGTGATCCACTTGATGTATGTTTTGGTGATCAACTTGCGGGTTCCGCCCATGAACCTATGCATAGGGGTTGGCACACGTTTTCGTCTCGACTCTCCAGTAGAAACTTTGGGGCACTCTTTGAAGTACTTTGCGTTGGTGGAATAGATGAATCTGAGATTGTGTGATGCATATCATATAATCATGCCCATGGATACTTGAGGTGACAATGGAGTATCTAGGTGACATTAGGGTTTTGGTTGATTTCTGTCTTAAGGTGTTATTCTAGTATGAACTCTATGATAGATTGAGTGGAAAGAATAGCTTCATGTTATTTTACTACGAACTCTTGAATAGATAGAACAAAAAGGATAACTTTGAGGTGGTTTCGTACCCTACCATAATCTCTTCGTTTGTTCTCCACTATTAGTGTCTTTGGAGTGACTCTTTGTTGCATGTTGAGGGATTGTTATATGATCTATCTATGTTATTATTGTTGAGAGAACTTGCACTAGTGAAAGTATGAACCTTAGGCCTTGTTTCTTACCATTGCAATACCGTTTACGCTCACTTTTATCGCTTGCTACCTTGCTGTTTTTATAATTTCAGATTACAAATACCTTTATCTACCATCCATATTGCACTTGTATCTTCATCTCTTCGCCGAACTAGTGCACCCATACAATTTGCCATTGTATTGGGTGTGTTGGGGACACAAGAAACTCTTTGTTATTTGGTTGCAGGGTCGTTTGAGAGAGACCATCTTCATCCTACACCTCCTACGGATTGATAAACCTTAGGTCATCCACTTGAGAGAAATTTGCTACTATCCTACAAACCTGTGCACTTGTAGGCCCAACAACGTCTACAAGAAGAAGGTTGTGTAGTAGACATCAGTTCCATTCAAACCATGCAAGTTAGAGTCCAAAACAAGGTCAAAAGTGTTTGGAAAAGTAGATACGTTGGAGACGTATCAACTCCCCCAAGCGTAAACCCTTGCTTGTCCTCAAGCAATTCAGTTGACAAACTGAAAGTGATAAAGAAAAACTTTTACAAACTCTGTTTCATCTTGTTGTTGCAAATATGTAAAGCCAATATTCAAGTTTTCAGCAAACATTATGAACTAACCATAATCATAATAACATTTAGGTCTCATGTTTACTCATATCAATGGCATAATCAACTAGCGAGCAATAATAATATATCTCGGATGACAACACTTTCTCAAAACAATGATAATATGATATAACAAGATGTTATCTCGCTAGCTCTTTCTGAGACCACAAAATATAAATTCAGATCACCCCTGAAGATCAAGGACTGACTAGACATTGTAATTCATGACAAAAGAGATCCAGTCACAGTCATACTCAATGTAAATTAATAGCAATGCATGCAAATGACAGCGGTGCTCTCCAACTGGTACTTTTTAATAAGAGGATGATGACTCAACATAAAAGTAAATAGATAGGCCCTTCGCAAAGGGAAGCAGGGATTTGCAGAGGTGCCAGAGCTCGAGTTTTGAAACAGAGATAAATAATATTTTGAGCGGCATACTTTCATTGTCAACATAACAACCAAGAGATCTCGATATCTTCCATGCTACATACATTATAGGCGGTTCCCAAACAGAATGGTAAAGTTTATACTCCCCCACCACCAATGAGCACATTCCATGGTTGTCCCGAAACAACGAGTACCGTCCAACTAACAACAATCCTGGGGGAGTTTTGTTTGCAATTATTTTGATTTGATTTGAGCATAGGACTGGGCACCGGTTACCGGCCATTTTCTCGTGAATGATGAGCGGAGTCCACTCATCGTGAGAATAACCCACCTAGCATGGAAGATATAGAAAGCCCTAGTTGATACATGAGCTATTCGAGCATACAAAATAGAATTTCATTCGAAGGTTTAGAGTTTGGCACATACAAATTTACTTAGAACGACAGGTAAATACCGCATATAGGAAGGTATGGTGGACTCATATGGAACAACTTTGGGGTTTATGGAAGTGGATGCACAAGCAGTATTCCTGCTTAGTACAAGTGGAGGCTAGAAAGAGACTGGGAAGCGACCAACTAGAGAGCGACAACAGTCATGAACATGCATTAAGATGAACCAACAATGAGTGCAAGCATGAGTAGGATATAAATCACCATGAACATAAATATCGTGGAGGCTATGTTGATTTTGTTTCAACTACATGCGTGAACATGTGCAAAGTCAAGCCACTCGAATCATTCAGAGGATACCACCCTATCATACCACATCACAACCATTTTAATAGCATGTTGGCACGCAAAGTAAACCATTATAAACTCCTAGCTAATTAAGCATGGCATGAATAACTATAATCTCTAATTGTCATTGCAAGCATGTTTCATTCATAGTAGGCTGAATCAGGAACGATAAACTAATCATATTTACAAAAACAAGATAGGTAGAGTTTGTACCAGCTTCTCCCATCTCAATCATTTCATCATATATCGTCATTATTGCCTTTCACTTGCACGACTGAACGGTGTGGATAATAATAATAGTGCACATGCACTGTACTAAGCTAGAATCTGCAAACATTTAATACAAAGGAGAAGACAAGGTAATATGGGCTCTTGGTTAGATCATCAATAATGCATATGAGAGCCACTCAACATTTTCATCGTGGTCTTCTCCTCTCTACCCCCAAAGAAAAGAAAAGAAATAAAACTATTTACACGGGAAAGCTCCCAACAAGCAAAAGAAGAATGAGAATTTTTTTGGGGGGTTTCTTTTAATATCTACTACAAGCATGGAAAGTAAACTAGCTAAAGGCTACAACTAATCTATTTGGTTTTTCTCAAAGTTTTTCGAACACACAAGAAGAAAGAAAGAAAAGAAAATAAACTAGCATGGATAGTACAATGAAAAAGTATGAGCACCGACAACTAGAATGAGTGTGTGAACATGAATGTAATGTCGGTGAGAAATACGTACTCCCCCAAGCTTAGGCTTTTGGCCTAAGTTGGTCTATGCCCATGGATCGAAGCGACCCTCTCTGGTGTACTGAGGAGGGTCCTCAGGGTGCAACTGGTTAGCGAGCTCCTCTGGGTCCCACAGATAAACAGACTCCCGATATGGGTCAAGTGGTGGCTCATGCTCAGGCTCTGGGACTTGTGTCAGCACCCAGTATGCATAAATGTCCTCGGGCAGGATGAGGTATGTGCCTGAAAGTATGTTAAACAAAGAGGGTGCATGCAAGACAATAGTCTCACACTTAGTTTTAGCAAATATCAAGTTATACTTAAGTATCTTCTTCTTATTTTTAACAATAAAGTCATGTGCTACCATACTCTTATAGTCTAGAAAAATATTGGGCAACAACTTTTCCTCTTTCTCATGATGCCTAATAAGTATCTCAAAGTGTTTAGCAAGGCGTGAAGCAAAGATACCTCTAAAGATGGGGCCTTTTGTACGATTCAGACTTAACTGTTTAGCAACAATAGCGCCTAAACTGAAAGTTGTATCACGAAATAAAGCATGGCGCAAAATAGCAAGGTCTGGAGCACTAAGGTTCCCTCTGTTCCCACGACCAATTAAGCATCTACTAGCAAATATTGCAACGTAACGTAGAACAGGAAAATGTATAATGGTAATCCTTGCATCTGAAACTTTTCTCATTTCCGCTACAATAATTCTATCAATAAATCCATCCACATCACTAGGATGTGGTTTCTCGAGGCTGCCCACAAAGGGCAACTTGCAAACCAAACAAAAATCATAGAGTGACATCTCCTTAAACTCATCATATAAATAAAACTCCACTGAAGGTGGTGATTTTCTACCATGGAAATAAAAGTTTTGAACGAAAATATTAGTGAGTAGGAGATACTAACCACACTGGTTGTGGAGGGAGTCGGTGAGGCCTGCATTTTCAGCCAAATAATAAAACTCGTCGTGAATTCCGGCGGCTCTCAAGAATGCATCGCAAGGCCATTCGCACGGCCGAACCTCCGTAGTGCGAGGAAGATTGCATTTGGGCTTTTTATTTTCTTCATTCTGCTTATCCTTCGAGCTTCGGCTCGAGGAGGCCCTCAACAATCTCTTCATCATTTTCTTTCTCTGAAAAATTTCTGAAATTTTTAGTGACTCAAAATAAAAGTGAACCAAACTCAACAAGATTGATAGCAACTACTCCCACAAGTGCCTAGAGGCTATATCATGCATTAAAACTAATTTGGACCATATAAATTTGACATGCAAGCTCAAGAACAGGGTCACCTCAGCAGCAAAAATTTGCAATAAATAAAGCATTAGAACAAAAACTAATTGGACCATTGGAGGAGTCACATATCAAAGAACAATCCCCCAAATCAATTTTGTGAATTGAGCTTTGAGCAAGGAGATCGAAAATGGCAGCAAAACAAGTTAGAACATGGGTTTGAGCTACGGGATGATTTTTCTGGAGGAAGACGAAGTGTGTGGGTGCTAGAATAAGTGGAGGGGGTCACGTGGGGCCCACAAGGCAAGGGGGCGCGCCCCAGGGGGTGGCCGCGCCCTGTGCCCTCGTGGCCAAATGGTGGGTCCCTCCGGTGTGTTCTAAGTGCGAAAAATTCTTCAATATTCTACAAAAAATCAATACTTCATTTCAAGGTATTTGGGGAACTTTTATTTTCGGGGTATTTTTTATTGCACGGATAATTCAGAAAATAGACAGAAAATACTATTTTTGCTTTATTTAATCTAAATAACAGAAAGTAAAAGGAGGGTACAGAAGGTTGTGCTTTCTAACTTCATCCATCTCATGCTTATCAAAAGGGATCCATTAACAAGGTTGATCAAGTCTTGTTAACAAACTTCTTCCGAATCACATGAAACTGTAGAATTTTCGAATAACACTAGGTTACCTCAACGGGGATATGCATGTCCCCAACAATAAGAATATCATATTTCTTTTTGATAGTAGGAAGAGGGAATTCAAAACCTCCGATAGTAATAGTTAATTTTTTTCCAGTAGAATTGATACTATGAATGTGAGGTTGTTTCTTCAGAAAATGTACCGTATGCTCATTACCGTTAACATGAAAATTGGCATTGCCTTTGTTGCAATCAATAATATTCCCTGCAATATTTAGAAAAGGTTTACCAAGGATGATCGAAATATTGTCGTCCTCGGGAATATCAAGAATAACAAAGTCCGTTAAAATAGTAACATTTGCAACCACAACAGGCACATCCTCACAAACACCGACGGGTATAGCAGTTGATTTATCAGCCATTTGCAGAGAGATTTCAGTAGGTGTCAACTTATTCAAATCAAGTCTACGATATAAAGAGAGAGACATAACACTAACACCGACTCCAAGATAACATAAAGCAGTTTTAACATAATTTCTTTTAATGGAGCATGGTATAGTTGGTACTCCTGGATCTCCAAGTTTCTTTGGTATTCCGCCCTTAAAAGTATAATGAGCAAGCATGGTGGAAATTTCAGCTTCCGGTATCTTTCTTTTATTTGTAACAATATCTTTCATATACTTGACATATGGATTCATTTTAAGCATATCAGTCAAACACATACGCAAAAAGATAGGTCTAATCATTTCAACAGAGCACTCAAAATCCTCATCATCTTTTTTCTTGGATGGCTTAGGAAGAAAAGGCATGGGTTTCTGAACCCATGGTTCTCTTTCTTTATCATGCTTCCTAGCAACAAAGTCTCTCTTATCATAATGTTGATTCTTTGATTGTGGGCTATCAAGATCAACATCAGGTTCAATCTCTGCATCATTGTTATTGCTAGGTTGAGCATCAACATGAACATCATCATTAACATTATCACTAGGTTCATGTTCATTACCAGATTGTGTTTCACCATCAGAAATAGAAATATCATTGGGATTCTCAGGTGTGTCTACAACCGGTTCACTACAAGCATGCAAAGTCCTATCATTTTTCTTTTTCTTTTTCTTAGAAGGACTAGGTGCATCAATATTAGTTCTCTGAGAGTCTTGCTCAACTCTCTTAGAATGGCCCTCAGGATACAAAGGTTCCTGAGTCATTCTACCACCTTTAGTCATAACTGTAACATCATTATCATTGTTCTTATTATTTAATTCATTGAGCAAATCATCTTGGGCCTTAAGCACTTGTTCTATTTGAGTGGTAACCATGGATGCATGTTTACTAATAAGCTTAAGGTCACCTTTAACTCTAGACATATAATCACTCAAGTGTTCAACCATATAAGCATTACGTTTCAATTGTCTACCAACATAAGCATTGAAGTTCTCTTGTTTAACAATAAAATTATCAAACTCATCCAAGCATTGACTAGCAGACTTATTACGTGGAATATCACCTTCATCAAATCTATAGAGAGAATTTACCTTTACTACATGTGTCGGGTTATCAAGACCATGTATTTCTTCAATAGGCGGTAAATTCTTAACATCTTCAGCTTTACCTTTTTCTTTCATAGATTTCTTTGCCTCTTGCATATCTTCAGGACTGAGAAATAGAATACCCCTTTTCTTCGGAGTTGGTTTAGGAGTTGGTTCAGGAAGTGTCCAATCATTTTCATTACTCAATACATTATTCAATAGCAATTCAGCTTGCTCAACAGTTCTTTCACTGAAAACACAACCAGCACAACTATATATCCAGGTGGTCTCTGGAAGCATTAGTTAGTCCATTATAAAAGATATCAAGTATTTCATTTTTCTTGAGAGGATGATCAGGCAAAGTATTAAATAATCGGAGAAGCCTCCCCCAAGCTTATGGGAGACTCTTTTCTTCAATTTGCACAAAATTAAATATTTCCCTTAAGGCAGCTTGTTTCTTATGAGCGGGGAAATATTTTGCAGAGAAGTAATAAATCATATCCTGGGAACTACGCACACAACCAGGAAACAATTTAAGAATATAGTAATAATGAATTTTTCCTGGGAACTATGCAAAAGAATTAAATCATATCCTGGGAACTACGCAAGAGAATTAAACCATATCCTAGCATCACCCTTTAATGAAAAAGGAAACAATTTAAGAATATAGTAATAACGAATTTTTCCTCATGAGTAAATAGGGTGGCTATATCATTCAATTTAGTAAGATGTTCCACAACAGTTTCAGATTCATAGCCATAGAAAGGATCAGATTCAACCAAAGTAATTAACTCAGGATCGACAAAGAATTCATAATCCTTATCAGTAACACAGATAGGTGAAGTAGCAAAAGTGGGGTCATATTTTATTCTAGCATTCAAAGACTTTTCTTTCAGCTTAGCTAGCAGTTTCTTAAGATCATATCTATCTTTGCAAGCAAAAAGGCCTCTAGCAGTTTCTTCATCCATAACATAACCCTCAGGTACAACAGACAATTCATATCTAGGGGGAGAATCTTTATCATCATTTTCATCAATATTATCAGTTTCAATAATTTCATTCTCTCTAACCCTAGTAAGTTGTTCATCAAGAAATTCACCTAATGGCACAGTATTATCAAGCACAAAAGTAGTTTCATCATAAGCATCATGCATATCAAAAGTGGCATCATCAATAACATGCAGCATATCATAATCAATAGCAGGTGCAGGTGTAGGTGTCGCAAATTTACTCATAACAGAAGGTGAATCAAGTGCAGAGCTAGATGGCAGTTCCTTACCTCACCATGTAGTTGAGGGAAAAATCTTGGTTCTTTCATCTTTCAAGTTCCTCATAATGATCAACGGATATAAATCCCAAGTGACTCAAAGAATAGAGCTATGCTCCCCGACAACGACGCCAGAAAAAGGTCTTGATAACCCACAAGTATAGGGGATTGGAAAAGTTTTCCAGGGTAGAGTATTCAACCCAAATTTATTGATTCGACACAAGGGGAGCCAATGAATATTTCTCGAGTATTAGCAGCTGAGTTGTCAATTCAACCACACCTAAAAGACTTAATATCTGTAGCGAAGTATTTAGTAGCAAAGTAGTATGGGAGTAATGGTAACAGTGGAAAAAGTAATAGTAGCAGTTTTGTAGCAATTGTAACAGTGGCAACGAAGAAGTAACTTGGGAAAGATCAAATATGAAACGATCTCATAGGCAATGGATCAATTATGGATAATTATGTCGGATGCAATTCATCATGCAACAGTTATAACATAGGGTGACACAGAACTAGCTCCAGTTCATCAATCTAATGTAGGCATGTATTCCGAATATAGTCATACGTGCTTATGGAAAAGAACTTGCATGACATCTTTTGTCCTACCCTCCCGTGGCAGCGGGGTCCTATTGGAAACTAAGGGATATTAATGCCTCCTTTTAATAGAGTGTCGGACCAAAGCATTAGCACTCAGTGAATAGATGAACTCCTAAAACTACGGTCATCACGGGGAAGTGTCCCGACTTTTGTCACTCCGGGGTTTGCCGGATCATAACACGTAGTAGGTGACTATTGACTTGCAAGATAGGATCAAGAACTCACATATATTCATGAAAACATAATAGGTTCAGATCTAAAATCATGGCACTCGGGCCCTAGTGACAAGCATTAAGCATGGCAAAGTCATAGCAACATCAATCTTAGAACATAATGGATACTAGGGATCAAACCCTAACAAAATTAACTCGGTTACATGGTAAATCTCATCCAACCCATCACCGTCCAGCAAGCCTATGATGGGATTACTCACGCACGGTGGTGAGCATCATGAAATTGGTGATGGGGGGTGGTTGATGATGACGATGGTGACGGATTCCCCTCTCCGGAGCCCCGAACGGACTCTAGATCAGCCCTCCTGAGGAATATTAGGGCTTGGCAGCGGCTCCGTATCATAAAATGCAATGAATCCTTCTCTCTGATTTTTTTTCTCCCGAAACATGAATATATGGAGTTGGAGTTGAGGTCGGTGGAGTTCCAGGGGGCCCACGAGGCAGGGGGCGCGCCCCAGGGGGGTCGGCGCTCCCTACACCCTCATGGACAAGGTGTGGGCCCCCTTACGTTGATTCTTTCACCAATATTTTTTATTAATTCCAAAACATGACTCCGTGGATTTTTAGGTCATTCCGAGAACTTTTATTTCTGCACAAATATAACACCATGGCAGTTCTGCTGAAAACAACGTCAGTCCAGGCTAGTTCCATTCAAATCATGCAAGTTAGAGTCCAAAACAAGGGTAAAAGTGTTTGGAAAAGTAGATACGTTGGAGATGTATCAAGAAGAAGGCTATAGCACAACTTTTTGGTAGCTGGGAAGGATCATTCAATCTTCTCATCCCATTCCTCGAGGCTATTAGAGTTAAAAAATCCAGGTAAAAGTATGTTCTTCCATCGAAACCCATGGCACAAGAAGGGCATAGAGAATTTTGATGTGTTGCTTGGACATTTGGACCTTGCATTGCAGCAGTTCCCCACATTCGACCAACAATAAATGTGGATGCATCATTTCTATCAGGAAGATACAAGGGCAGATTGATAATGTCTTGCGGATATGATGCTAACAACAAGTTAATACCTCTTGCATTTGCCATTGCGGAGAAAGAGGACGCAACGAACTGGTGCTGGTTCATGAGATGGCTACAAAGGGAGGTAATTGGTGTTGGAAAATTAATGTGTGTGATTATAGATCGCCACAAAGCAATCAAATGGGTGTTTAAGCAGCCGCACCTTGGTTGGAACGAAAGTGCTGGTGAGTGTGTGCATCGTTTTTTCTCTCAACATGTTGCAGAGAATCTGTACAAAGCTTTTCGTGATGATGATGTTCTGAAAATACTTAAGTTGGCAGTCAAGAAAAAGAAACCTCGTAGAATCGAGGGGGCATGTCATCTATTGAACATACTTGTCCCAATGCAATAACATATCTTAGAAAGGTCGGTAAGTATTTTCAGGAAGATAAAAATGAGGAAGATAAGCCCGAGAAGGTATTTCAATGCAAGGATGGGGGTTACTGTTGGGGGATCATGACAAGCAATGGGTCTGAGTCCTTAAACAATATGTTCAGGCTTTCCCGAAGGCTACCAGTGGTAGCAATTGTGGAGGAGACATTTTCAAAGTGTGTGGAGTGGTTTGTAAAAGAAGGCGAAGTGCTCATAACTTGGTTGACGAAGGCAAGCAATGGTCCGAACGAGTGGATAAACTATTGGTGAAAAGGGGCGATAAGGCAGGACATATGCATGTTATTTCGTATGGTGATGAAGTTGGAATATTTGAGGTCAAGGTTGACAATGAGAGGATTCCATTACGCAATGGGGTTCATGTTCTTTTTATTCATAAGGACTTCAAGTACAAGGTCACTCTGCAACCAAATACTACTCCATCTTGCGACTGCCTAAAGCCAAACCTAACTGGTGTGCCATGTGCCCATTTTCTTGCTGTTTGCAAGTATAGGAATCTAAATGAAAATCAAATAGTTCATTCATATTACTCTTCCAAAGTACTTGCAAACACGTGGGCTGGACAATTTCATCCTTACGAGAACCAAAATGAGTGGCCAACATATAGTGGCCTGATTATTGTTCCTGATGATAACTTGATAAATCTTGGGCGGTGTCAACACAAAAGAATTCGATGTACATGGATGAAATGCAAGGAAGCCGAATGGGACACCAAGCCCGGCGTTCGATAACGGACAATAATCTAACAGATATGCAAACTAGTTTTGTGGTACTGGTGTATATGTAAACTTATTTTCATCTAATTTTACTTTTTTGCATTCACTGTAGGTACATCATCTAGCTAGAGACAGACCATTACATCGAGTCGAGGACAGACCACATCGTCGAGTAGAGGAGAGAGGTCGAGTCAAGCGAAGAGCATATCATCCAAAGGAAAGAGGCCGAGTCAAGGGAATAGGACATCACCCAATGAAAAGAGGACATGTCAGGGGACGAGCACATCATCCATAGAGAAGAGGTCGAGTAACTAGAAAGGCGCGTCATACAATCAAGGATGGACATGATTGATGATTTGCATTTGTGGTATCACATTTTCCTTTCTATGAAAAAATATATACTCGAGATGAACTTATCAAATAAGGAGTAACAAACACATTTTGGGAACTATTACAATCCATATCTGTCATAGCACAAACAAAATTCCTGGACTGCTTTTTGGGGCAAAATACAAAAGGATTTGGTCAGCTACACCTCCAGGTCGCTCTACAGATGACCATTCTAACCAACTACTCGCTACGAACTCCTTTATATAAGCCCACTAGCTCTACCAAGCTCATTCGAGTTGGTTTATTGGGTAACTTGACCTACATCTTGTGTTGTCGGTTCCCCATCTCTCATCGCTTCACCAGCCTTAAGGTATGTTGTAAAACCTTTGCCGGAGTATATCCATTCATTGAACACATCAGATTTGCTCTCTTTTGGGGGGCTTGGTGGGTTAGCAATATCAAAAACCTCTTCATCAAATGGAATATCTTCAATGTACAGTGGTAACCTAGCCTCAGTAAGCATGCTTTGCAGCCCAGGCTCCAAGTTCAAATCCAACAAATTTCCTACACAAGACCTCAATATAGTTTTCCCTATCTTCTTGCATCCACTAGTAATAGCACATTTAATACCCCATGTGGCATTCTTTATCTTGCATAACCCTTGCAAGTGACAAAACAAATATTGCATGACACATTTATTACTATATGATGTAAATAGTACAATGAAAATGAAACAAACACTTACAATTTGAGCCAGTGGCGGACCACTAGGCATGTAGCCAGTCCATTCGATGCTATCTCGAGGATATGGAATAGGTTTATCTAGGCCGCCCAAGCATTGAGAATCGAAGAATACTGTGCACATACCATTTTGTTGGAACCAATGTTTATAATGAGGTAAACTTGCTACATCAAAGGGAATATCGTCTGGCCACACTGTTGCATCAACACGGTTGTATTCTTGAACATAATTGCCAAGGATTTTTAGAACAAGTGCTCGAGCATGCCAATTTATCTCCCTGGCCATTGAATTATCCGACAACACATGGAAGCGTTCCCGCAGTTTACCCAAATCTAGAGAGTATTGTGAATTCCTCACAACAGTATCATCATCACCTTTTCACCTTTTCTTTTGTTTCATGTGTTGTTCATCCACAGGAATCCCAAGCAACCTCTCAACTAATTCTGACCATTGTGTATCAACTTTTCCAACAAGTGGTTTACCATGGATAGGCAACCCCCACAAACAACTGACATCTTGCAACGTAATAGTCATTTCTCCTACAGGTAGGTGAAAACTGTTTGTCTCGGGCCGCCAATGCTCCACCAATGCCGATATCAAATATTTTTCGACATTGATTTTCCTCATCTTAGCAATCTGATAAAAACCAAGGTTCCCTAAAGTTGATGTACATGGGGGGTCAAATGGGATGCCAACATGGTAACACCGTACATTCAAGGAAATGTTAGGCTGAATCAATAGACACAACAATTAGTTTTTAGTTAATCACTAAGTCTAACAGATGACATGCGAATTTAAAGGATACTCACATTTTCCCAAGTTTTGGATACTTTGTGTTGGCTGTGAGGCATCCATACAAATCACTGAAACATCCATTTGTATCCATTTCAAGACCCTGTTACAACATAAAAGGAACGAGTAAGATGTTGACATGAAAGATCAAAGCAATCAATTGAATTTATTCTTCACAATACTACACTGATAAATAAAACTCAAACAATCCAATGTTTTCAGCTATGCCTACACAGTCGGTGTAATCAGTAAAGCTACAACATAATAGCATAGGAATCAATTATGCTTAGTTGCTCAAGTACTATGTTATTTCATAACAGTTCTGAAATTTATAATACTTTGGTTGGATGCACAATACCTTTTATGAAAGAAACAGAACTAACTTATATTATTTCATAACTCTTACTTTCATATGAATAAGAGACAAATAGTAGATCATTAGTCAAAAGAAATTTGAAAGCATCTGCTCCTTGTACTGTTTAATTTGAAAGCATCGACACTGTAATCACTAATTAGGGGCTAGTAGAATGCGTGGCCGGAGTAATGTTTAATTAGGGAATAGCAGAATGCATACCTTCTATGCACCCTGGGAAGATCCACACTGTTACCAATGGTTTGGACGACGTATAGACAATCAGTGGAGAGAAGGGAGAGGGATGAACACCTCCGGCCAACTCGCTGATGTCGCCACGGCGGCGGCCTCCGTCCACCCCCTTTGGCCGAGAGGAGGTCGGGGGCAACCGTGAGGATGTGGGCATCGGGGATGAGCCGGAGGTCGGGGCGGTCGTGAGGAGGTGGGGGGCGAGGCGGAGGCGGAGGCGGTCCGTAGCAAGGTGGGCGGCGGGAATTAGCCGGAGGTCAGAGACGGCCGTGGTAGGAGAGGAGATGAAGGTGGGCGACAGGCACGAGATGGATGCAGCGACCGCTAGCAGGCTAGTTCAGGGTGCGACCCAACCAGATGGTGGATTCTATCCAAAATAGCGTCCAGGGTGGGGCGTCGTTAGCATATGCGTACACAGTGGGACGTTGTTGTCCACCACGTCCTTACTATATTTAAAATTCCCATTTATACTTTATTGCTTTCGTAATTACTGGTTTATTAATTACTATTAATAAAATTTTCGGTACCGTTGGCCATGCCCTAATAGAGACACAATGGTTAGTAACTTTAACATTGTCAAAAATGATACTCCCTCCGATTTAAATTCATTGACGCAGTTTTAGTATAACTTTATTAGTATAAAACACTAAAGCTACATCAATTAATTTAGACCAAAGGGAGTGCTCCACTGTTTCTTAGGTTGTGTTTGATAGCAAAGTACTATATAAATCAAAGTATCAAAAACTGCAGTAATTTTGCTTGTAGGTGTGAGATATTATGGTTTTACCAAAACAGAGTATTTTAAAGTATTCACAATACACAGAACCTGTTTGGCTGTTGCCGCACAACATTACAAAATTTTGCTGCCTACACGTTTCGTTTAAGCACTCAGGAGCTCCTTTTAAAAAAAGAGGTTTGGAGTTCTTTTTTTTTATGTAGAGAAAAAACTACAGTTTGCCCAATACTACAGTATTAAAACCACAATTGCTAGGGGCAACCAAACATCTCTTGTAAATAAAACTATGGTAATTTTAAAAACTATAGTATTCTCAAAATACTTAGAATATACTTTGCTATCAAAAGGGGCCTTAATTTTCAGATGGTCCAGAAGATAGTGAATACCAGATGTTTCTCACCAGATTTGAATTTGGAGGAAGGACTAGGTGCCAAAAAGTTCACATTATACCCTAAAAAAAAGTTCACATTATTAAAAATCAACTTGTGCAGATTTTTTCGAGTCTCAAGCTAGGAACACTGTGGCCGGAACATGTCAAAGTCAGCGCAAAGACTCTGCCCACACTGCTCAGCTTAGATGCTGACTGATAACGTGCTAAAAAAATGATGCTGATTGATGATAGCTGTGTTTTCTGGTTAGTGATGGTAGTCGACGTGCTGGTCTTTGCTTACCAAGGAAAAACTCGATGTCGGCTCGATCTTGCTATCAACTTTTTTTCTTTCTTTCTATCAACTAAAATTGCTTGTGATTTACTAATATTGTAATGGCATCAGTCTGATCGCCTGTGTGTGAGATGGTATTCTAGTCTCTTGTCCGGCGCCCATTTTCATCACGCATTGCGACAGATTTTTCTTGGTAATTGACGTGGCAATACAATATTTCCTTTGGGAGCAACGGAAAGTAAATAAGTACTCCCTCTATAAACAAATATAACAATGTTTAGTTCACTACTTTAGTGATCTAAACGCTCTTATATTTGTTTATGGAGGGAGTAATTTGCATTCACCATTTCCTCCCGCAAATTGAGCCGCCTCACGTGCGCAAGCGCGCAATGCTGCAGCATCCTCTGCACTCCGCAAGAACACAAGTCCTAACAAGCAGCCGTCGAAAAACGAGACACGCTAAGCTAAAGACGGCATCCGCGGCGGCATCGGCGGGCACTCCGGCCGCGGCAGCCCCGGCAGCGACGGCCCGAGCCCTCCGCGGCAGAGCGGGCACGTCCGGCGCTTCCGGAGCCAGCGGTCGACGTCGCAGCTCGCGTGGTAGAAGTGCCCGCAGGCCGGCACCACCCGCACCAGCTCGCCGGCCTCGCCCTCGCCGTACTCCGACAGGCAGATGGCGCACCGCTCCTCCTCTTCCTCCTCCTCCTTCTCCTTCTCCTTCTTCCTGGCGGCCGCCTGCTTGTACGTCATGAGCGTGTCGTCGCCGAGGGCGCTCTCGACGTCGGCGTTGTGCACCGCGGCGGTGCCGACCGCGTCGTCGTAGGCTCCGCCCGAGGCCATGACGGCCACGGCGACGATGATGACCGCCATCACGACCACCGCGGCGATCTCGAGGTGGAGCACGAGTTCCGGGTCCATGCTCAGTGCTCCTTGGCCAATGCCAATGCCAGCGAACTGCCGCTCCAGTCCAGCCTTTGTATAGGAGCTCCGGTCCAGAGCCTTCTCGGCCAAGTCAGTACGTAGTGTCAAGGAAAGACAGGGGTTGAGCTTTCGGAGAATGTTTCAGCTTATTTCCTTTCTTCTTCCCTCCACTTGACAATTCCCTTGCGGCTGTCTTGTTTCACTACTCCAGTTTTGGACTTAATTCAATTGTCTTCTTCTTCTCTCTCTTTTTATCCTTTTTGAAAATGAATCAATATGTGATTACGCGTAACTTGTATCCCTTTGCCACTCTTAATATAAAATGAAAAACAACGTCGCTGTCTTCCATTTAAGACAGCCTCACTGGTTACAACTGAATCTGTTTGTTCATCAATTGACTTCAGTATTTTCTTAAAATCCAACTGAGGTGATGCGCTCGCTTGCGTGCCGACCACATAGAGAAACAGAAGCACTAAGATTGCAGTGACGCGCTTTGTGTAAATAAACCGTATGTATATATACTGCACTTGTTCGGGACAGTAACGTTTTGGCTTATACTCCACTGTGAAAATTCGCGGCAGCTGACGCTGGCAAAATCGCCGAACCTTCCAATTGTGTCGTAGGCCGGCCCTGCTGGTAAAATTCCGTGTTTTGACCCTTTTCACGTCTAAAATCAAGATCTGACCCCGGTTTGAATCTTTTTCGACATTTGACCCTTTTGGCTACCGCCGTCCTCCCTGGCGGTAGATGTGTACAGGCTACCGCCGTCCTCCCTGGCGGTAGGTTGCTTTGACGGCCGTCTGGCCGTTAACGGTGTCTGACGTGGCAAAGGGACCTACCGCCGCACGCCTCGGCGGTAGGCTCGAACACCCTACCGCCGAGATCTTTGGCGGTAGGGTCCTGGAGATAAGGTTCGGTGGGGTTCACTCACCACCCACCCACTCCACTCATCTTCTTCCTCCCCGATATCACACGCCCTCCCCCTTTTCTCCCCCACCCAAGCACCCACTAGATTCACCTTCATTGCTTGAGATTTGTCCCGTGGATCGAGGCCATTTGCATCACCCAAGGTACCTCCCCATCCCCCCTTCATTTGGTTGGTTCAAATCATCTAGTTTTGTTGGAATCAACTAGTTTTGCAACCCCCTAGTTCTTCCTCTAGTTTAGCATTTATTGTGCATTTATGGCACATTTATGGGGCATTTATGGTGTATTTATGGTTGATCTAAGTAATATGTGTCACTCTTTGTTGTGGCAAGGTAGCTTAAGAGTTAGGGTTAGGGGTTTAGTTAGGTTAGGGTTAGTGCTATGATTAAGGTATACTAGTTGTTAGATTCAAAATCTTATATTTTAGATAGTTCATCCATATGAAATGATCGGTCCATGGATGACTCAATTTTGTTCCATTGTTTTTAGATGGATAAACTAGTGAATGTGCATTATTTGGACAAGGCGGCTTTCATGGATGGAAATACCGACGAATGGGAGGAGGCCATGATTTTTGACACAAGCCCGAGCTATGATGATATTGTCGTGAAAGTGAGAAATGTCCTTAATTGGATTAACCCAAGTGATGGTGTGAAGCTTATTGGACGGTATGATGTGGGAGTGGGAGTAAGATCCCGATTAAAGAGTATGTCCATCACCTCTCAATTGCATTGGGATGTTTATAAGGAGAAAGTTGAGGGATCACAAGACAAGTCACTTGAGTTACTTGCCACAAGACAAGTAAAGGTTGAAGTTCATCGGCCACTACTTGACTTGAACCGGAATGTGTCCTCCCCAATACATGATGCTGTCGTGGTGTATGGCCACAATGCGGCTAGCCAACCACCAAGTAGCCAACCAAATGAAGAGGACATCAATGCTAGAGCCATAGTTCTTCTAGGTGATGATCATGTTGGAGATGAGGCCGTTGCTCATGTGGATGAACATGCAAATGTTCATGTTGACGAAGATGCCATTGCTCATGTTTATGGAGATGCTATTGCTCAAGATGATGTGTATGCGGAAGAAGAAGAGACTCATTACAATCCCATTGGTGACTTGGATGTCATTGTGCATCAACAAGACATGGACCGGAACCTCCCTTATAGCCGTATGTGTAGGTATGAGTCGGATGATGAGGGTCCACTGGAAGAATTGGATGAGGATGGATTCACGCCGCAAGAAAATCAAATTTACAAGAAGGTCAATGGGAAGGAAAGCCTCTTTGTTTCGTGATCTTAGCCTTGCCGACAAGGCCATTGTTGATGGTGGCATGAGGTTGGGCTTGATCGAACCATCGCCTTGCCCGAGTATGGGTGATCCAAGGCCACCGAGTGAGGACGAGAATGCTCATTTGAAGAAAGGGATCAAGTTTGGTTGTTTACAAGAGTTCAAGATATGGTTGAGTGACTATGCCATTCGGAACCATAGGCCGTTCGTTGTTGGCCATTCCAACAAAAAATTGCGCTACACAATCAAATGTGACAAAGAAGGTTGCCCATGGAAGGTCCGTGGAAGAAAGATCAAGGAAACCGGGCAATGGGAGTTGAAGAGTTGTGTGGCCACCCACAAGTGCATACCGCCGGAGAAAGCGGACCGAAGCAAGGGACACCGCCAACTCACGTCCGAGTATCTAGGCTATAAATTGTTGAATGAGATATCCCATGATCCAACCGTCAAGGTGAAGTTCCTCATGAGTTCGGTCTTTGAAAGATTCGGGTACCCGGTCAAGTATGGAAAGGCCTGGATGGCGAAGGCAAACGCTATAAGGATGTTGCATGGTGATTATGTCGCCGCGTACAACATTCTTCCGAGAATGTTGGGAGCCATTGCTCATCGGAACCCGGGCATGCGCCATAGGGTCAAGTCAATCGAGGGAGTGTTTCATCGAGATTTTTGGAGCTTTGGGCAATGCATCGATGCATTTAGGCATTGCCGCCCTGTGTTGTCAATTGATGGCACATTCTTGACCGGAAAGTACAAGGGCACGTTGATGGTAGCAATGGCCCACTCGTCCAATGACAATGTGTTACCAGTGGCATTTGCGTTGGTGCCTTCTGAGCATGATGATAATTGGCAGTGGTTCATGGATCATGTGAGGACGAAGGTGATTGGCCCCAAAAGAGAGGTGTGCATCATATCGGATCGCCATCATGGGATTCTCAAAGCAATAGAAGTTGACATTCCAGGCTATCCAAAGCTCCAACACCGTTGGTGCATGAGGCATTTCGTGGCAAACTTTTACCGTGCATGCAAGAGTAAGGAGTTTTGCAAAGATCTTACCCATGTTTGTGTGGCATTCAACACCGACAGATTCCAAAGCCGCTATGATAAGCTATTCAAGGCGTTGGTGAAGAACAAAGGAGGGAGAGAATTCTTGACAAGGAATTTTCCGGAGAAGCATAAGTGGTCACGTGCTTACGACGGAGACATGACAAGTAACATGGTGGAATGCTTCAACAATGTGCTCAAGGGTGTCCGTTATTTGCCGGTCACTTCAATAGTGAAATATACCTTCTTCAAGCTTAACGAGTATTTTCTGAGGCATTCCGAAGAGACCGCCAAATGGATAGGTGAGAAAATGGAATTTCCCTTCAAAGTTGAGGATTGGTTGAAGCATCAAGCGCACAAGTCTTGGCGTCAACAAATCATTAGTTTTAGTGAAAAAGAACAAATCTACCAAGTCGATGAGCCGGGTGGCACAACAAGGGACGGCATGACATATGGTGGAGTAGCATATGAGGTGCGCCTCAAGACCCGGTGGTGTCAGTGCGAGAGACCTCACAAGTATCATTGGCCTTGCTCGCATGTGATGACCGCCTCAAGGTTCAGAAACTTGAAAGTATGCAATGGTACCACCTTGCGGTTGCATGAGTTCACATTGGAACGAACGAGGTTGACATGGGCTCCTAGGTTTCATCCCTTCCTAGATCAGTCACAGTGGCCTGAGTATCATGGGCCACACATCGTCCCCGACCCCGAACTCATGGTGCCTACAAAGGGAAGAAGAAGAAAGAAGAGGTTTAGGGGTGACATGGATGACCTAGCTGGATACACCGGAATGAAACAATTTGGTAGCGGCCATTTCATGGAGGCACCGGGCATCAACAGTTGTGGTAAATGTGACGAGCCGGGACACAATGTTAGGAAATGCACCAAAAAGCCACGGACCAATGCCAACACTCCGGATCCTAGTCAAAGTGGTGCTCGAAGAGGAGGTACCGGTGGCACACGAGGAGGTAGGGGTGGTGGTGGACGAGGAGGCGGGAGTGGTGTGCGTGGAGGACAGACGAATCTTGGCGGTAGTGGACAAGGAGACAGTATGAGAGGGCGTGGGGGGCGGTCGGGTACCGGTGGTCGTGCTCCTAGGACGAT
Source organism: Triticum aestivum (assembly GCF_018294505.1). Taxonomy (NCBI): domain Eukaryota; kingdom Viridiplantae; phylum Streptophyta; class Magnoliopsida; order Poales; family Poaceae; genus Triticum; species Triticum aestivum. Next base: position 555,031,907 of record NC_057807.1, read on the forward strand.
AAGGGTTGATAGAGGAAGGCCTATTGACATCTTGCTTAACCCAGATGGTTGAAATAAGGTGAATGGTACTTGTTATTTGGACTTGTTTATTTGTTTTTTTGCATACATACATGTTATTTTACTTTACTAACTACCAAATTTGTCTTTATAGGCATGGCTTCTTCCGGTTCCGTGACGAGGCCACCGTGTGCTAACCGCGAGGATATGTCGGATAAGTGGACAGACACCGAGTTGGATAAGGTGAAGGACAAAGATATGAGAACTCCATCATGTTGGTGTGGAGATGTTTGCAAAGTTAAGGTATCCACCGACCGCAAGAAATCATGGACGGAAGGAAGAAGATATTTTGTTTGTCCCAACTATGCCTACGATCGTCCTCATCCAGCTCACGCCTATGATGTACCGCCGGTAAGTTGTTCAAGTTCAAACATGTCATCAACCTTTGAATCTATCTTATTAATGACACCGCATTTCTTCTTTATTCGTACCTAGTCGCCTCCTCCACTTTGTAAGTACTTCACATGGATAGATCAAGATGTGCCTGAAGATGTTAAGAAAGATCAACATCGAGATTGTCTAAGGAGGCAGCGGTTGTTTGAAGAAGCATTTCAGAGAGGCTTGCATGAAGAGCGTCGTGAAAAGGAGAGGATGGAGCGCAAGAAGCGTGAAGAGGAGAGGGCATGCAAGGAGAAGATTGCTCGTCAAGAGGAGAGAGCGAGAAAGCTTGCAAGGGCTCGTGAAGCCCAAGAGGAGGATGAGGCACGCGACAAAAAAAGGAAAATGGCCTCGTGTGACCTAATAAGGCCTTCGTTTCGAAAAACTAGTCACGAACTATGCCTTCGATTCGAGAAACATGTGATGAACTATGTATTTGATTTGTGATACCTATCATGAACTATGTACTTTATTTGTGAAACCTGTCATGAACTACGTCTTCGATTTGATGAAACTATGTCATGAACTATGTTTGTTGTGTTGTTGTTGTGACTTGATTTGTCTTGAAGTGATGGCGGTAGGGTTGGCCATCCTAGCAGCCATCTTTCTGTGACCTAGCCGACCACTAATTTTGCGGTAGGGTTGGCCATCCTACCGCCGGGGCCTATGGCGGTAGGGTTGGCCATTTTTCTGTGACCAAGTCGGCTACTGATTCTGTGACCTAGCCGACCACTAATTTTGCGATAGGGTTGGCCATCCTACCGCCGGGGCCTATGGCGGTAGGGTTGGCCATTTTTCTGTGACCAAGTCGGCTACTGATTCTGTGACCTAGCCGACCACTAATTTTGCGGTAGGGTTGGCCATCCTACCGCCGGGGCCTATGGCGGTAGGGTTGACCATTTTTCTGTGACCAAGTCGGCTACTGATTATGTGACCTAGCCGACCACTAATTTTGCGGTAGGATTGGCCATCCTACCGCCGGGGCCTATGGCGGTAGGGTTGGCCATTTTTCTGTGACCAAGTCAGCTACTGATTCTGTGACCAAGTCGACCACTAATTTTGCGGTAGGGTTGGGCAACCTACCGTCGGTGCCTATGGCGGTAGGGTGTTGATCTATGTTATTTTTTGGCCCTTTGCCTTTCCAGTTCTTACAACTTTCTATGAACTAAGCATCCACAAATGATCGAGTAGCAAACACATCAATAACTGAGCATCATTTATTAAATCCACAAATGACACTTTTTTAACGATTCATGTCCCCATTCTAACGATTCGAATGACATAAGTTCAAACTAGAAATGATCGAGTAGCAAAGACATACATAACTGATCCATGTCCATGTCCCCCTTCTAGCGATTCGAATGACATAAGTTCAAACTACAAAGCTCAAGCGCGAGCATACATTTTCTACTTCGGAAAGAAAGATCTAAAACGCATAAGACGTTCAATTTGTGCGTCACGATCAGGATTAGGCTTCAGTTGATAATCCGACGATCCCGCCCAATTCTCCAACACACCTTTCGTTTCGCCGAACCAGGCCCATTGAGCATGGTGTTCCGGAATCTCTGACTTGCCTTGTCTGATTGCCCATCCAATGACCTGTCCGGGTTTTCTCAAGTCCAGCTCGCGGAATTCTTCTATGTTCACAGAGAAAAAGATCTCCGTTGCCACGACATGTCTGCAAGCATATTCCTTCTCGTGCAGCTCATTAAGTATCTTCTGTTTTTCTTTCACAAGCCTACAGAAAACTCTTCTCTCCTTATGATCAGAAGGTTCCTCCATGAATGAATACTTATTCATATCCATCATGGCAGCAAACTCCTCATCATTGCTCTTGAACCATGCTTCAAGCTCCCTCTTGATAGCAAGTTGTCGCTCCGGTACAATCTTCTCACACGCTACCAACAAACTCTTAGATGCAATGCCACAACACTTCTCATATACTTTCTTCAACTGCTCCGGGGTCATGTTTTCCATGCTACATGAAATGGAACAAACCATAACTCAAATCAAATGATACAATACAAACACAAAGCATAACTTATTTATAATGACCTAGGTTACATAATGTTCTCACTGGTTCAAATGACATAGGTTGCATAAATGATAAGGGTACATGCCATTACAATCCAAATGACACTACAACATCATTTGTTTCAATCCCCTATACTACTCCATCAATAAGACATCTTTGTCGTACGGCCTGGGTTTGCAACAAATGACATCATTTCTTTCACGGACCCAAGCCCAACGAGCTGCCCGACTAAGTATCGCCGACGATGGTTGCCTAACCAGCCAATCAATGATCTGGCCAGGGTTGTTAAAGTCCATCTCATTCACTTCATCCCTTGTTCCATAGAATGCAATTTGCCTTGCAAGAGCGCGTCTATGATTTTTCTCTTCATTCTTGAGGTTGCTTATGTTTTTCTCTTTATCATGGTATAACTTAACTCTGGCATCGTCGCACTTTGACACATAATACTTTGAAAAATCTCTACAAGCCGCATTCAATGCATCAATGGCTTTGACCCACAAGTCCATCTTTTCCTCAATGACTGCACGTTCACGCTTCGCCGCCGCCTCCACGGAAGTCTCAACAAAGATGATTGATCCCATCCTACAAGTCGAGGGATTACTATAACAGTCATCCAAGGCAAAAATCCTAACCGTCTCTTGACAAAAACTAGAACCCTAGGGGTAGATCGAGCTATAATTCAAGAGGTACCTACTCTAACAAAACCCTAATTAAACTATAACCATAACGTTCGTCATATAGGCATTAACTTAAGCATAACCATAAACGCAACCTTAACCCTAACTGTCGTGGTTCTAAGCCTGACAGTAGAGTGGGGGGTAGGTATGGAGAGGCAAGGTCCTAGCTATGGAGAGGTTGTAAGCACCAAGGATGTACGAGTTCAGGCCCTTCTCGGAAGAAGTAACAGCCCTACGTCTCGGAGCCCGGAGGCGGTCGAGTGGATTATGAATGTATGAATTACAAGGTGCCGAACCCCTCTGCCTGTGGAGGAGGGTGGCTTATATAGAGTGCGCCAGGACCCTAGCCAGCCCACGCAGGAGAGGGTTTAAGGTGAGTTAAGTCTGGGGCGTTACTGGTAACGCCCCACATAAAGTGCCTTTACTATCATAAAGTCTACTTGATTACAGGCCGTTGCAGTGCAGAGTGCCTCTTGACCTCCTGGTGGTCGAGTGAGTCTTCGTGGTCGAGTCCTTCAGGCCAGTCGAGTGAATCCTCGTTGGTCGACTGGAAGGCGACCTCTTCTAAGGATGTCCTAGGGTAAGTTACTTGGATCAGGTCCATGACCCTACCCTAGGTACACAACCCCATCATTAGCCCCCGAATGGATTGAGGCTTCGAGTGAAGAAGGAGTTGATGTCGTTTCCGATTGACCTTTGCGCTCTAGTTGTGCGCTGTTCTGGACCAAAGGATCTCTTCGTTGACAGGGAGCAATTTGCCTTCAGTCGACTCGATCCATTCTGTTTTTGCGTCGAGTGATCTTTCGGGCTTCGACGATCTCCGAGCGACGGATCGCCGGAAACACCGCGTCTGACAGACTGATTTGTTGCTCGCGGATTCCGCGGGATGCGAAATTTGGGGGCGCGCGCGAAGCGGGGCGGACCGCGGCGTTCGGATGGGACGGGGCATAGACGCCTCGATCTCCGCGCCGCCTTTTTCGCCACGTATCCAGCCTGCATAACTGCTCTCAGATATGATTAGATCGACCGGGCCCACATGTCAGCCACTCGGAAGGGACCTTATAAATGCGCCCGGCGAGGATTTCTGTGCTGCGCCCCAGCATTCTCCCTCTCTCTCTGCTTCCTTCTTCCCAGCTCAGCGTGCTCGCTCTCGCCCCCGCACCACTTCCCTTCGCGCATCTCTCCGGCGACCATGGCCAAGGAGAAGACGGCGGCGCTGGAGCGCGCCAAGAAGGCGTCGGCGTCGGAGAAGGCGAAGGGGAGATCCACCAGCCGCGGAGGGTCCTCGTCCAGATCCCGCCTGCCGAAGGGCTGGGTCCAAGGAGACTGGATCCAGTCGACCATCACAGAGAAGGACCTCCTCGACATGGCCAACGAGGGCTTGATCCCTCACGGAGCTGCGAGGTTGCCGGGGAAGGAGTGGCAGCCACAGCCAGAAGAGGGTGAGTGTGTGCTTTTGGCCACTCATGTTGATCGTGGGTTTTCCTTGCCGCCAAGTATTTTCTTCCGTGGCTTCTTGAATTTCTTTGGAGCGCAGCTTCACCACTTTACCCCAAACTCCATTGCCTATCTTGCCGCGTTCGTGTCCATGTGTGAGGGTTTCTTGGGCTGTCGACCGCACTGGGGTTTGTTCAAACATATATTCACGTGTCGATCTCAGACCGTGAAGAAGGCGAGCCCAGGTGATGAGAGAACCCGAGTCGTCCAAATGTGCGGAGGCCTGGGGATTCAGGTGAGGAATAAGAGCACCTTCCCGCCCATGACCTTTCCCGAGTCCGTCAGAGGCTGGCAGTCGACTTGGTTCTACTGCCAGGTCCAGTCGACGCCAGGGCAGTCGAGTGGACTCCCTCCGTTCACCATGGACCGAGTGAGCAAGCCTTCCCCTCTGAAGCTGATTCCGGAGGAGAAAGCTGACGTGAAGATGTTGATGGAGCGCGTGGTGCAGTTGGTTCGGGAGGGAGTGACGGGCATGGACCTCCTGGAGGTTTTCCTCAGGCGTCGCATCCAGCCTCTCCAGTTCCGGAGCCACTGCATGTGGTTGTACTGTGGGACCGAAGACGAGACTAGAGTCCATCCAGAAGCAGTCGACGATGTCACTCTGGAAAGATGGATGGTAGCCGTCACCGGAAACAAGGACAACCCACGCGGAGCCAGAAGGATTCCTCCACTCGACCACAACAGCGATCCAGATAAGGTACACTTGCCCTGCTCTCCACTGCATTCTTGTCGCATTCATCTCTGTTTACTCTGCCGACTGGTCGACTGATCATTGTCTTGATATCTGCTAGGCCCTCACCGAGCTGTACTCGATGCCCAATGGGGCACAAACTCCGACTGAGGAGGGTGAGGCGAGTGGGGGCGAGAGCCAGGACGAGGAGGAATGGGACTCGGACGTTGCAGGGGACGATGACGACGATGATGATGACGACGGCGATGATGATGACGCTGAAGACGAGGAGGAAGAGGAGGAGGTCGTGCCACCGCGCTCGGAAAGGCGGTCGAAGCTCGTCCATGACCCTTCGACTGAACGTGGCAAGGGGGTTGCGACGCAGTCGACCAAGCGCCCTAGGACCACTTCTCCAGCGCCGACTGAAAAGGCGCCGAAGCAGCCTAGGGGGGCTCCGCCAAAGCCGACGAAGCTCCTGCCGAAGATGAAGGTGTCCATCCCCACCATATCAGGGTAATTGTGCTGCTCATATTTTCTTATTCTGTGCGAACTTTATCTCTGGTCGACGCTGAAGTTAGTCGACTGATCCTTTGGAGTTGCAGTGCTGCTACTTCTGAGACCTCGGCCCGGGCTGATGACCACGAGATGGAGGATGCAGCAACTTCGAATCCGGGTACTGTGTTCTTAACACCGTTCTTAGTCGACTGACTCGCGATCTCTGATCCTGATCCTTCTCCGCAGCTCCACCCAACACTGTTATCAATCTCCCTGACGACGACGAGGATGAAGAACCACTGACACGCAGGAGGAGTCGGAAAGCGTCCGCCAGTAAGGTACCTCAGGATGTGACGGCGCCTGAGATTCTGACTGTGGAGGAAGGGAACACCACTCGACACACGGTGTCCTTCGCAAATCCACTGACGAGTGCTCAGCAGCCCTCCCTCTTTACGACGCACCACGTCCCAGAGGACCAAGCTGGCGCAGCGAAGGAGGCAATACGCCAGGCGGGACTCATGATGGAGCAGCTGAAGACCATCCGGGACGCGAGCCAGGCAGCTTATGACGCCAGTTCTGCCCTCCAAAGCAATGTCCAGGTCAGTCGACCGCTGTTTGTTCTGTTGGATATGCTACCAAAAACTTTTCTTTTCCGGAATTTATATTAGTCACCCACTGGGTGTGTCGAATAAACTCCGTGTTAGCGGGGGCACGCTGAGTGCACCCGCTGGGTGTAGTCCCCAAGGCTAAGGTCGACTGCTGGCAGTCGGCCTTAGGCTTTATGATGTCAATCTTTCTGTCAGTCGACTGGTCGACTGGATTTCACAAACCGGTGGGGGCACGCTGAGTGCACCCACTGGGTGTAGTCCCCAAGGCTAAGGTCGACTGCTGGCAGTCGGCCTTAGGCTTTATAATGTCAATCTTTCTGTCAGTCGACTGGTCGACTGGATTTCACAAACCGGTGGGGGCACGCTGAGTGCACCCACTGGGTGTAGTCCCCGAGACTGTGGTCGACTGCTTGCAGTTGATCACAGTCTTAGAGAATGCATCTCGCACACTTTTTTTTTTGAGGTCGACTGGTCGACTTTGTCTTCAACAGGATTAGTGGGGGCACGCTGAGTGCACCCACTGGGTGTAGTCCCCGAGACTACGGTCGAATGCTTGTATTCGGCTGTAGTCTTAGAAACGTGTGTTTTTCCCTTTTTCACTCGGAAGTGAATTATATTTGACATTTAGTCGATTGGTTCTTCGCAGAACTCTTGTGATCTTGTGGCTCGCTACTCAGAGCTGGAACACAAGCATACTCAAGTCGAGCTGAGCTTGAAGCTAGTTCAGGAGAAGCTGTCAAAGGCAAAGGAGGAGACCGAAGGTATGTTTGGTGAGACCCTGACGACTGCTTTTCCCTTTGCTTGTTTCAAAATCTGATCTTGCTGTAACTTGTAGGTAAGGTAAGGGAGGCCCAGCAGAAGAAAGACCTTGAGCTAGCTGAGAAGATCAAGCTTGCCGACGAGAAGTTAGCTTCAGTCACCAAGCTTGAACAAGACAATACCAATCTGAAAGCTGCTCTTGGGATTGCCAACAAGGAGGTCAGTCGACTGAAAACTGATAAAGCTGCACTGACCGACCAAGTCAGCAAATTGACTGGGAAGAAAACTGATCTGGAGGCCTTCCTGAGTGGACTTGGCAAGAAGCTGTTTCTTATGCTTGAAGGTAAACCTCTATGCTTGGCAAATATTTCCAATTATGGCTTTTTCCATTCGACTATCTCCTTGACTTAGTGATCACCCTTGCAGAATTTTGTCAAAACTTTGAAGAAGAAACCAGCCGACTGGAGCCAAACCTTGACCCCGTCAATTCTCCGGTGAACGACGAAGTTGCCATGGATGTTTTCCGACTGGAGTCTCGTGTTGCAGCTGTCATGGACTATCTCGCAAGGCTGAAGGCCGCCACATCTCGCATCGACTCGACGCTCTGGCCTGAGGAGACACTTCAGAATGACCTTGAGTCGCTGATGGCCCGCTTGAACACGATCCCTGGTCGAGTGCAGGAGTGGAAGAAGTCCTCGGCTCGGTGTGGTGCAGATGTCGCTCTGTGTCTGGCCCGAGTCCACTGCAAAGATGCGCGAGAAGAGAAGCTGGCGGCCCTTCGGGTGGCCAATACCAAGAAGCACGACTTCAGATCCTTTATGGAAACTTTCCTTGCAGCTGCCACTCGGATCGCCGACGGGATTGACCTTGATGAATTTGTTGCACCTTCCAGCCCTCCACAGGAGGGGTAAAAAACTTCTTCTGGCTCGACGCTTTAAATTTGCCTCGGTATGCCGAGTGAAATTGTAACCGACAAACCTTAACAGGCTTGACGCCTGAGCACTTTCGGTTCCTTTAGATGTCGATTCAAACTTGGATTTGGTGCTTGAATACGATTGCCTTCGGCTCGGAATGTCTTTTGCAGGTTCAAAGCAAGGTGCCTGTGCTTAGGCGAGCGCTTGGAATGCAGCTAAGCCTCCGAGTGAGAGGGTTGCTCTTCACTCGGTAGGATTTGTGTAACTTAGGCGAGCACAGGGCTGCAGCTAAGCCCCCGAGTGAGAGGGTTGCTCTTCACTCGGTAGGATTTTCACAACTTAGGCGAGTGCTTGGACTGCAGCTAAGCCCCCGAGCGAGAGGGTTGCTCTTCACTCGGTAGGATTTTTATAACTTAGGCGAGCACGAGGCTGCAGCTAAGCCTCCGAGTGGAAGGCTGGCTTACCACTCGGTAGGATTTTGATAACTTAGGCGAGCACGAGGCTGCAGCTAAGCCTCCGAGTGAGAGGATTGCTCTTCACTCGGTAGGATTTTCATAACTTAGGCGAGTGCTTGGACTGCAGCTAAGCCCCCGAGTGAGAGGGTTGCTCTTCACTCGGTAGGATTTTTATAACTTAGGCGAGCCCGAGGCTGCAGCTAAGCCTCCGAGTGGAAGGCTGGCTTACCACTCGGTAGGATTTTGATAACTTAGGCGAGCACAGGCAGCAAGCCTAGGCCCCGAGTGGACAAGCTAAGCCCCGAGTGAGAGGGTTGCTCTTCACTCGGTAGGATTTTGATAACTTAGGCGAGCGAGGCTGCAGCTAAGCCTCCGAGTGAGAGGGTTGCTCTTCACTCGGTAGGATTTTATAACTTAGGCGAGCTTGGCTGCAGCTAAGCCCCGAGTGGAAGGCTGCTTACACTCGGTAGGATTTTTATAACTTAGGCGAGCACGGACTGCAGCTAAGCCTCCGAGTGAGAGGTTGCTCTTACTCGGTAGGATTTTGATAACTTAGGCGAGCACGGACTGCAGCTAAGCCCCGAGTGGAAGGCTGGCTTACCACTCGGTAGGATTTTGATAACTTAGGCGAAACGGATTCGCAGCTAAGCCTCCGAGTGGAGTCTGGCTCACCACTCGGTAGGATTTTTACAAACTTAGGCGAAACGGATTCGCCTAAGTCACCCACTGAGGGGAATTTTATTGGACAAAAATAAAAAGTGACAGATTATGGAGGAACTATGACACTATTATTTTGAGGTCCATGAACTACAAAAGTACTTTATTGCAACTCATCCGAGTGATAAAACTTAAGTGTAAAATGGGCGGAGTAGCTCCGCGTTCCAAGCTCGGGGCTCGTCGATATTATGCTCGACGTTGTAAAGACGGTACGCCCCGTTGTGGAGAACCTTGGTGACGATGAAGGGGCCTTCCCAAGAAGGAGCAAGCTTGTGTGGTTTGTGCTGATCCACTCGGAGAACCAAATCCCCTTCCTGGAAGGCTCGACCTCTCACATTTTGGGCGTGGAAACGGCGCAGATCTTGTTGGTAGATGGTCGATCGGATCAGAGCCATCTCCCTTTCTTCCTCTAAAAGGTCGACTGCGTCCTGCCGCGCTTGTTCAGCTTCTGCTTCGTTGTAGATTTCAACTCGAGGAGCATTGTGGAGAAGATCACTCGGCAAGACTGCTTCAGCTCCATAGACCAAGAAGAATGGAGTTCTTCCGGTCGACCGATTAGGCGTGGTCCGCAGTCCCCAGAGTACAGATGGAAGTTCGTCGACCCAAGCTCCAGCCGCGTGTTTGAGATCACGCATCAGTCGAGGCTTCAGTCCCTTGAGAATCAGTCCATTAGCTCGCTCTGCTTGTCCATTCGACTGCGGATGGGCGACTGATGCGTAGTCGACCCGTGTGCCCTGGGAGTCGCAGAAAGCTCTGAATTCCTCTGAGTCAAAGTTCGACCCATTATCCGTAATGATGCTGTGCGGGACTCCATATCTGAATATTAGTTCCCTGATGAAGCTAACAGCAGTACCGGTGTCAAGGCTCTTGATTGGTTTAGCCTCGATCCACTTGGTGAACTTGTCGACTGCCACCAGTACATGCGTGAAGCCACTTCGTCCTGTTCTCAAAGGACCGATCATGTCCAGCCCCCAAACTGCAAAAGGCCAGACGAGTGGGATGGTCTTCAAAGCTGACGCAGGCTTGTGCGACATATTCGAGTAGAACTGACATCCCTCGCACTTATCTACTATCTCTTTTGCCATCTCATTCGCCTTGGGCCAGTAAAATCCGGCTCGGTATGCTTTGGCCACGATGGTCCGAGAGGACGCATGATGACCACAGGTCCCCGAGTGAATATCATTGAGGATGAGTCGACCTTCTTCTGGTGTTATGCACTTCTGACCGACTCCAGTCGCGCTTTCTCTGTATAATTGTCCTTTGATTACGGTAAAGGCCTTAGATCGATGGACGATCTGTCGAGCCTCTTCCTCATCCTCCGGAAGCTCTTTCCTCAAGATATATGCGACATACGGAATCGTCCAGTCGGGAATGACCACCAAAACCTCCATGATCAAGTCGACCACCGCTGGGACTTCAACTTCAGTCGGATCTGTGGCGCTCTTGGGCTGCGGAGTTTCTTCGGTGAAAGGATCCTCTTTGACTGACGGAGTGTGTATATGCTCCAAGAACACACCACTCGGAATGGCTTCTCTCTTGGAACCTATCTTTGCTAGATCATCAGCTGCTTGATTTTTCAGTCGGGGTATATGATGGAGCTCCAACCCCTCGAACTTCTTCTCCAGCTTCCTCACTGCACTGCAGTATCCAGTCATGGCTGGGCTTCTCACGTCCCACTCTTTCATCACCTGATTGACCACTAAATCCGAGTCGCCATAGACCATTAGGCGACGGACGCCGAGTGAAATGGCCATGCGCAACCCATATAGGAGGGCCTCATATTCTGCCTCATTGTTGGAGGAATCAAAGTGAATCTGGAGCACATATCTGAGCTTATCTCCTCTGGGGGAAACCAGGACAACCCCAGCACCGGAACCATTCAACATCTTAGAGCCATCGAAAAACATGGTCCAATGCTCCGAGTGAACTTCAGTCGGCTGCTGTTGTTCAATCCACTCGGCGAGGAAATCTGCTATCGCCTGGGACTTAATGGCTTTCTTTGCCTCAAACTTGATATCAAGGGGAAGAAGTTCAATCGCCCATTTGGCCACTCGACCAGTTGCATCTCTGTTGTGCAAAATCTCTGATAGTGGAGCGTCGCTGACGACTGTGATGGAATGGTCAGAGAAATAATGAGCAACCTTCTTTGTGGTCATGTATATTCCATACACAAGCTTCTGATAATGAGGATATCTCTGCTTGGATGGAGTCAAGACTTCAGACAAATAATACACTGGGCGCTGAACTTTGAGAGCTTTTCCTTCTTCTTCCCGCTCGACCGTTAGCACAGTACTGACGACTTGTCCTGTGGCTGCGATGTAGAGCAACAGAGGCTCTTTGCTGATTGGAGCAGCAAGCACCGGCTGGGTGGAGAGCAGAGCTTTTAGCTCGGCAAACGCTGCATCAGCTTCTGGAGTCCACTCGAACTTGTCAGCCTTCTTCATCAGTCGGTAAAGAGGCAGTGCCTTTTCACCGAGTCGTGAGATGAATCGACTTAATGCGGCCAAGCATCCAGTAAGCTTCTGGACATCGTGCACTCGCACAGGGCGTTTCATTCGGAGAATAGTGCCAATCTTCTCTGGGTTAGCGTCGATTCCCCGTTCGGAAACGAGAAAACCGAGTAACTTGCCACCAGGAACTCCAAATGTGCACTTTGATGGATTGAGCTTGATATCATACCTTCTGAGGTTGGCAAATGTTTCGGCGAGGTCAGCGAGCAGGTCGGAACCTTTTCGTGACTTGACAACAATATCATCCATATAAGCTTCCACATTCCGACTGATTTGGGTGAGTAGACACTTCTGAATCATTCGCATAAATGTGGCTCCGGCATTCTTGAGGCCGAATGGCATGGTGATATAGCAGAAGCACCCGAATGGAGTGATGAAAGCTGTTTTTACCTCATCGGGCCCGTACAGACGGATCTGGTGGTACCCGGAGTAAGCATCTAAAAAAGACAACCTCTCGCATCCCGCGGTCGAGTCAACAATTTGATCTATGCGAGGGAGAGGAAAGTGATCTTTCGGGCAGGCCCGGTTGATGTGCTTGAAATCAATGCACATTCGGAGCGACTTGTCCTTCTTAGGAACCATGACGACATTAGCGAGCCACTCGGAGTGGTATATCTCTCGGATAAATCCTGCCGCCAACAGTCGAGCCACTTCTTCACCGATGGCCTTTCTCTTCTGGACGGCGGACCGCCGAAGATGCTCTTTGACTGGTTTTGCAGACGAGTCGACTCTTAGGCGATGCTCAGCCAGTCCCCTGGGAACACCTGGCATGTCAGCGGGCTTCCATGCAAAAATGTCCCAGTTCTCACGGAGGAACTGGATGAGCGCTTCTTCCTATTTTGGGTCGAGTGTTGTGGAGATGCGGGTCGGAGCTGCTTCGGGGTCGGTCGGGTGAATGTGAACAGGCTTCGTCTCACCGGACGACTGGAATGCAGACTCTGTGGCGGGCTTCTTGGATCGCAGCAAGTCACTCGGATCTGCGTTTTGCTTGTATTCTTCGAACTCGACCGCCTGTCACTTGGGAATCGGCAATCTTGGAGCCCTTCTGAAAGCACTCCTCTGCCTTTTTCCTATCACCGGTGACAGTGATCACACCTTTGGGACCGGGCATCTTCAATTTGAGGTACACGTAACATGGTCGAGCCATGAACCGTGCATAGGCTGGTCTCCCCAAAATGGCATGATATGCACTTTGAAAATCCACGACCTCAAACGTCAACTTTTCTTTGCGAAAATGCTTCGAGTCACCAAACACTACGTCCAAAGCTATCTGGCCGAGTGACTCGGCCTTCTTCCCTGGTATAACTCCATGGAAGCTCATGTTACTAGTGCTCAGTCGGGACATCGGAATGCCCATACCTTTCAATGTGTCTGCATACAATAAATTCAGCCCACTTCCACCATCCATCAGCACCTTTGTCAGTCGAGTGCCTTCGACAACTGGATCGACCACCAAAGCTTGCCTCCCGGGGGTGGCAATATGAGTCGGGTGATCAGATTGGTCGAATGTGATGGGTGTTTGAGACCACTTCAGATAATTTGCCTTTGCTGGGGCAACCATGTTCACCTCTCGGTTAATCACTTTCAGTCGACTTCTGCTTTCCACATCTGCAAAGATCATCAGAGTGGAGTTGATATGCGGATATCCTCCCTCACTGTCCTCTTTGTCTTCGGCCTTGTCCGACTCCTTCTCCTTGTCCTTAGACTGTTTTCCCTGAAACTGCTGGATCAGGAGTCGACATTGGCGAGTGGTGTGCTTTGGGTAAATGATATTCCCCTCTTCATCTTTCTTCGTGTGAATGTGACACGGCATATCCATCACGTCGTTCCCTTCTTTATCCTTTACCTTCTTGGGGTTCCAGGATCCTTTTGGTTTCCCCTTAAACTTTCCTTGAGTCACGGCCAGAGCCTCTCCAGGAGCTGCCGGTTCAGCCTTCCGCTTCTGTTTCCGACTGGTGTTTCCTTTTTCCGACTGACTCGGCTTGTGCTTGCCGCTTCGGAGTCGGTCTTCTTCTTCGCCGTTGGCGTACTTGGTAGCAATCTCCATCATCCGACTCAAGGTCATGTCACTGGTTCGACCAAATTTCAAACTCAGTTCTCTGTTCTTGACGCCGTCTTTGAAGGCGCATACTGCCTGATGATCAGAGACATTTTCCACAGTGTGGTGCAAAGTGATCCACCTCTGAATATACTCTCTGAGAGTCTCATTAGTTTTCTGCACGCAGACTTGCAACTCTGTCAATCCCGCTGGTCGCTTGCAAGTCCCTTCAAACGTTCTGACGAATACTCGGGACAGATCTTCCCAAGTGTAAATGCTGCTAGGAGGTAATTGAGTCAACCATGCCCTGGCAGAACCTTCCAACATGAGGGGCAAATGCTTCATGGCCACCTCGTCGTTCCCACCACCGATCTGAACTGCCACTCGGTAGTCTTCAAGCCAAGTTTCAGGCTTAGACTCACCAGTGAACTTGCTGACTCCTGTTGCCAACCTGAAATTGGGGGGATAACTGCGGCTCTGATAGCTCTGCTGAAACATTCAGGACCAGAAACATGTACTCGACTGCTCGTGGGTACATCTCTGTCGAGTGCACCTCGATGGGCTCTGTTCCGGTCGACCAACCCTTGCACGATAATGGATCGCGCGTCGAAGCCTGGCTCTCTGGGGTCAACTGGAACCCTACGCCCTGTACTGTACTGACGCCTATCATCTGGCTGCCGAGGAGCGTAAGACCCACCCCTCGGAGGGGAATAGGGCACTCGACGCCTATCATCTCGGTCGAGTCTGTCGCCATATTGATCTCGCCGATTCTCACGCCCTTCGCGCCGCGGAGGCGATCTGGGGCTGTGAGCCGACTGAACCGTATTCACAGTGACAGATCGACTGTGAATTCTGTTGCGCGACTGAGACACGGCTGAATTCTGATCTCCTGCTGCCCGGAGCAGATCCCTGATCTGCAGCAAACCTCTGCCAGCTTCCGACTGCGAAGGCTGAATGGACTCTGCTATACGGGTCGCAGCTGCTAAATTCTGAATTGGGGTTCGATATACCTGAGTCGGCGGGAAGAGTTGACGTCGACTGGTGTCGGGAACTCGTTGCCGCGCGCGCTCGTCGAGTGCTCGTTGAAGGTTCTCCAGTCGAGTGCGCTCAGCCAAATTGGCCAGACGCGCCTCTTCCAAGGCACGAGCCTCGGGGGTTTCTCCTGCGATGGGAATACGCAGGGGATCCTCGTTCCTGCGGCGAAGCTCTTCTCTTTGCAGAGAGTCGAGTGGCTCGGGCTGGTACTCTTCGTAGTCTCGTGCAGGGTCGCCGCCGTCACCTGCTCCACCACCTCGGGCGAAGCCAGGAGGGCTGTGGGGCCCGTCGACCATCAAGATTTCCGCCGCTGGATCACTGCTTCCGCACTCGGATGCGGTCTCTCCGGAGCCAGTCGACTGATCGAACAAGCCGTAGAGAGATTCGTTGGGCTCGATTGCCGCAACTTGTGTAGTGGCCGATTGGCGAGCCACCGCGTGACTCACCCATCGCTGAAGCCTCGACCGGCCTGAGCGCTTGCGCTGGCGGGAGACCGGGAGGGTGGACGATGGAGGAGCCGACCGATACTGGGTCGACGGTTGCCGCAGCAGAACGCCGCGGACACATGCGCGAAAATGCGTCGCACCGCGGACGGGGAGCGCGTCTACGTCGAGTGGAGCCTCCTGGAGCCATGCGGAGTCGTCGGCGATGAAGGTGAGAGTGCCGAGACGGATCTCTTGACCCTTGACCAAAACTCCAGCAGACACCATGATGAGAGTACTCGGAAGAATCGCAACTTCTCCACAAAATCGCTAAAACACCTGCCCCACGGTGGGCGCCAACTGTCGTGGTTCTAAGCCTGACAGTAGAGTGGGGGGTAGGTATGGAGAGGCAAGGTCCTAGCTATGGAGAGGTTGTAAGCACCAAGGATGTACGAGTTCAGGCCCTTCTCGGAAGAAGTAACAGCCCTACGTCTCGGAGCCCGGAGGCGGTCGAGTGGATTATGAATGTATGAATTACAAGGTGCCGAACCCCTCTGCCTGTGGAGGAGGGTGGCTTATATAGAGTGCGCCAGGACCCTAGCCAGCCCACGCAGGAGAGGGTTTAAGGTGAGTTAAGTCTGGGGCGTTACTGGTAACGCCCCACATAAAGTGCCTTTACTATCATAAAGTCTACTTGATTACAGGCCGTTGCAGTGCAGAGTGCCTCTTGACCTCCTGGTGGTCGAGTGAGTCTTCGTGGTCGAGTCCTTCAGGCCAGTCGAGTGAATCCTCGTTGGTCGACTGGAAGGCGACCTCTTCTAAGGATGTCCTAGGGTAAGTTACTTGGATCAGGTCCATGATCCTACCCTAGGTACACAACCCCATCACTAACCATGTCATTAACCCCAACAAGACCCTAAATGATATTTCTTACTACCCAAACAATGCTAGTGACAAAATACATTGTCAAAGCACAAACATTACCCTAAATGCATCATATACATTGATTTCACCACAACAAAACCATGAACTAGTGATTCCAACAAAATGAGCAAAATGCATGATTTGAACCAACCAAATGAAGGGGGGATGGGGGAGGTCCTTGGGTGATGCAAATGGCCTCGATCCACCGGACAAATCTCAAGCAATGGAGGGAGATCTAGTGGGTGATTTGGTGGGGGGGGGGGGAGGGGGAGAGAGTGAGAGCTCGAAAGAAGAGTGGGGTAAATGAGTGGGTGGGGGAGCAGCACAGCCCCCTCCTTCAAAACCTTATCCAGGAACCTACCGCCGGAGAGTCTGGCGGTAGGTTGCAACAGCCTACCGCCATAGACGGAGGCGGTAGGTCCTTTGCCACGTATACACGGCCGTTAACGGCCAGACGGCGTCAGGGAACCTACCGCCATGAGGGGCGGCGGTAGCCTGCACACATCTACTGTCGGGGTCTCCGGCGGTAGCAAAAGGGTCAGATCTCGAAATTTTTCCATAACGGGGTCAGATCTCGATTTTAGATGTGAAAAGGGTCAAAACACGAAATTTGGCCGGCCCTGCTCGAGGAAAACCTTCTTGCTCGCTTTCTAGAACGTACCTGCAATGTGCTTGCGTTGTTGTCCTTGTGAGCTCTTTGACTAGGGTGACATCTTTCGGTGTCCTCAGTCCTTCCTCTTCCGATGGGGAGTTAATTGCACAGAAGTATCACAATTGGGGCATCACATGTACTCCCTCCGTTCTGATTTACTCGTCGTGGTTTTAGTCCGTTCTGATTTACTCGTCGTGGTTTTAGTTTAAATTACGATTAAATCGGTGAACTAAAACCACGACGAGTAA
Source organism: Triticum aestivum (assembly GCF_018294505.1). Taxonomy (NCBI): domain Eukaryota; kingdom Viridiplantae; phylum Streptophyta; class Magnoliopsida; order Poales; family Poaceae; genus Triticum; species Triticum aestivum. The sequence continues at coordinate 555,048,998 of NC_057807.1, forward strand.
ATCGGAACGGAAGGAGTAGATTGGTACCATGATTGTTAATTTTTGAGTGTTGTTAGACTTGTAGTTATACGTCAATACGTATTATAACTTGTATACAACTGTACTTGTATCCAGAGTGGTTTCTCTCCATATATATATATATTGTCGTGGCCGAACCTTGTGGTGTGGAAGCCCACAATACCCCAAAACCTCTTGCGTAACATGGTATCAGATACGATCGTTAACTCGATCCTGCCCTAATCGCTACGCAGCCGCCGCCCGACCTAGTCGCTACGCCACCGCCGCCCATGTCGTCTTCCGCTGCTGACTCCTTGGCGGCCGCCGCCGCTGCCCTCTCCGACGCGGCCACCCTTGCTACTCTCACCGGCGCAGCCACCTCGTCTGCTGCCGCCACGGAGCTCTCCACCCTGCCCTCGCTCGCTGATCCCATCGGATCGCGTGCGCCCGTCCTTGGTCCGCCGGCTTCTGTGTCATCGTTCCTGGCTACTCTCCTCCAAGGAGGACCTACGTCTACCCCGCTGATGACCAGATCGACGGGTGCTCTGTTTTCCAGGTCTACTTCTTCGGCCCCTCTCGGATCGCCGGTGTTGCACCATAACTATGGCACGCTGGCGCCCTACGCACCGTCACCGTACACGCATGATCCTGCTGCCTACGGTGCTCCTTACGGCGCCCCCTACGGCATGTCCTACGGCGCCCCCTACGGCACTCACTATGGCACTGGACATGGCGCCCCTCATGGTGCTGGCTATGGTGCTCCGTACGGCTCCGGCTACCAGGCGTTCCTGAGGCCTGCTCCTTATGGCGCGTCGCTGTCTCCTCCACCACCGGTTCCTCCGGCTGCAATGCAGTCCTCGCCCGATGTCGCCTCTTCTGGTGCTACTACTGTACCACCCTACGACTTTGCCCTCGACGTCATCATAACTCCGCCATTCTACTTCAGCAACCTTCTCCAGGTAAAACTGAAGATGGACAACTATTTGTTCTGGTGTGCGCAGATTCTTCCCCTCCTTCGCAGTCATTATCTGGAGGGTTTTGTGGATGGAACTTTGTCGTGTCCTTCGCCAGATCATCATATGTACCGACCATGGATTGCTCAAGATCAAGCGATTCTCTTGGCGATACAGTCCTCTCTCACCGAGGGCGTTGCCGCCTTGGTACTTTTTGCTACTACATCACATGAGGTATGGAGTGCGCTGGAGTCTAGCTTCTCCGCGCAGTCATCATCTCAGCATATGGCTCTTCGTACCCAGCTTAATGAGACTCACAAGGATCATCACTCCGTCACCGTCTTCTTCAACAAAATCAAGCGCCTTGCTGATCAGCTTGCCTCCATTGGCGAGCCCCTTCGTGACACGGAGTTTACTACATATATTCTCCAAGGTCTCGAAGACCACGGCAACAGGTGTGAATACCAGATGTTTCTCACCAGATTTGAATTTGGAGGAAGGACTAGGTGCAGATTTTTTATTTCGAGTTTCAAGGTACGAACACTGTGGCTGAAACGTGTCAAAGTCAACGCAAAGACTCTGCCCACACTGCTCAGCTCAGATGCTGACTGATAACATGCTCAAAAAAATGATGCTGATTAATGATAGCTGTGTTTTCTGGTTAGTGATGGCAGTGGACGTGCTGGTCTTTGCTTACCCAAGAAAAACTCGATGTCGGCTCGCTCTTGCTATCAACTTTTTTTTCTTTCTTTCTGTCAACTAAAATTGCTTGTGATTTAGTCCGTATATTGTAATGGCATCAGTCTAATCGCCTGTGTGTGAGATGGTATTCTAGTCTCTTGTCCGGCGCCCATTTTCATCACGCATTGCGACAGAATTTTCTTGGTAATAACTGTCGTGACAATACAATATTTCCTTTGGAAGCAACGGAAAGTAAATAATTTGCATTCACCATTTCCTCCTGCAAATTGAGCCGCCTCACGTGCGCAAGCGCGCAATGCTGCAGCATCCTCTGCACTCCGCAAGAACATGAATCCTAACAAGCAGCCGTCGAAAAACGAGACGCGCTAAGCTAAAGACGGCATCCGTGGCGGCATCGGCGGGCATTCCGGCCGTGGCAGCCCCGGCAGCGGCGGCCCGAGCCCTCCGCGGCAGAGCGGGCACGTCCCGCGCTTCCGGAGCCAGCGGTCGACGTCGCAGCTCGCGTGGTAGAAGTGCCCGCAGGCCGGCACCACCCGCACCAGCTCGCCGGCCTCGCCCTCGCCGTACTCCGACAGGCAGATGGCGCACCGCTCCTCCTCTCCCTCCTCCTTCTCCTTTTTCCTGGCCACCGCCTGCTCGTATGTCATGAGCGTGTCGTCGCCGAGAGCGGCCTCGACGTCGGCGTCGTGCACCGCGGCGCTCCCGGTGGCGCCGGCCGCGTCGTCGCAGGCTCCGCCGGAGGCGATGACGGCCACGGCGACGATGATCACTGCCATCAGGACCACCGCGGCGATCTCCAGGTGGAGCACGAGTTCCGGGTCCATGCTGCCAATGCCAGCGAACTACCGCTCCAGTCCAGCCTTTGTATAGGAGTGTTAGAGATATATTTGGGTTACATGTATTTGGTAGTTTAGGATTCCTACCTTATCTCTAGGAGAGGCGTCTTGCCCTCCAAGTCTTGTACTCAATATATACTCGCCCTCGAGGCTCGATAATACATCCATCATATTCCTCAACAATCCCTCTCTCTCCCTTCTAACATGGTATCAGAGCAAGTCGATCCTAAACCCTAGCCGCCGTCGCTTCCGCACCTGCGCGCCGCCCCCGGGGCGGTCGGCCTCCATGACCGCCGCCGGGGGCCGCGCTGCCCGTACCTAGGGTTCGTCCGCCGGCCGTGTTGGTCGGCTGCCCTAGAGAGTCTTTTTCCCGATCCTTTGATCCGGATTTTCTCTCTCTCGCCGGTCGCTTTGATCGGCGTCTACTTTTTGGTTTTCCGGTCTATGTGATCCGGTTTGCGTCGCCCACCGCCGCGTCGACCTCGTGCGCCTCTACTCCAACATCGGCGCGATTGGCCAGCTTCTTCACCGACCCGGCGGCCTCGCGCGTCGTCCGCGCGTCGGCCCGCCGGTCGCCCCGACCGGCGGCCACGCGTCATGTGGCGGCCCTTCACCGCCATCGTTCGCGCGACGGCCCGCCCGTCGATCTACGCCGGCCGTCACCGCCTGCTCCGACCGGGACTCCTGCATCACCCCGACCCGGCGGCCTCGCGCCATGCGGCGGCCAATCATAGCCGCCCTGCCGCCCGCCGCCGCCGGCTTCATCTCGGACTCCGCCGCCACCACGCCTTCACCGAGCGGTGTCCCCGACCTCGCGCGCGATCGGCTTGATCACCCGCTCGCCGCCGCTATCAGCCTCATCTACGCCGCGCGACCGACCTGGCCCGTCGGTTACGCGCGCCTTCGCAGGTCCCGTGAAGATCGTCCCCGAGTTCAGCGCGCCCCTCCATCGATCGAGCAACGGGCTGCCGCTGCGTCGCCCCGTCGGGCCGCAGCGCCGCCGCCCCGTGGTTCTCCTCCCGGCTGCACCGACCCGCGTCACCGCTGCGTCGCCCCTTCGGGCCGTAGTGCCGCGGCCCGCGGTCTACCGCCGCCCCGAGGTCGTCCACTCCAGGCCGTCCCCGTGGCTGCACCGACCCTCGCGCCGCCGCTGCGTCGCCCCGTCGGGCCGTAGCGAGCGTGGCACGCGGTCCACGCAGCCGTCTCGAGGCCGTCCACGCGGTTGCACCACCCCGCGCTCCGCTGCTGTGCCGCCCCTTCGGGCTATAGCACCGCGGCCCGCGGTCCCTGCGACCGTCCCGACGTCTTCCGTCGTCACCCCGACCTGCCCGCCGCTGCCGCGTCGCCCCTTCGGGCCGTAGCGCCGCGGCCCGCGGTCCACCGCCGTCACCGCGTGTCGACCTCCCGTGGTATGCGCCGCGCCGTCTCCCTTGGCGCGGGAACGCCACCGTCCACGCCGGTCTTCGTCATGCTGTCAGGGTTCTTCGCCTACGTCGAGCACCGCCGCCGCACTCCTAACCTAGCCGCCGCCGCCGCCTTCAAGCCGCCGCTGCCGCTCTTCTTTGGCCGCCGCCGCCGCTACCTTTGTAGCCGCCGCCGCCGCCCGTCCACCCCCTTCGTCTTCGTCCAGCACCAGTTCGTCGCCAGCGTCACCGTCATCTACCCCGACCGCTTCATCTACTCCGACAACCGCGGGCGACATTGGCCCCGCGCCGATTGGCGCCGCAACCGTCGTCGAGTCCTTCTCTGCTGGCCTCTCCGACTTCTCCGACATGGCGTACAGCTCGTGCAGGTCCCTCATCTACGCATGCCCGGTGCTGGCAACACCGATGCGTGCCTTCATCCACGACGTGTCCCCGGGCCTGGCAAGCCTGGTCGGCGCTTCGTCAACTTCGTCTTCGTCCGTCTACGCATGCCCGGTGCTGGCAACACCGGTGCGTGCCTTCGTCCACTATGTGTCCCCGGGCTTGGCAAACCCGTCGCGACGCGTCGTCAACAACATCTTCTTCCCGGCGCACCACTACTTCGACACCCTTGCGCCCATGCTAACTCGGCGCCCCCTTGCGCCCACGGCTCCACGGCGACTTCCTCGACACCGGCCACCCCGACTCGACATCGACCACGGCATTCTTCGCACGGCTACCTCGACCACGGCTACACCACCCTACGCTCTCGGCTACATCGACATCGGCACAAAGGGTTATCATCCGCTTGAGCATCTCGTCGGCTTCCTCTACAGTCAACGCGTCCGCGACGCGACACCGTCCACGACGCTCCCGCTAGGACTGCGGGGGGATGTCAGTCCGTCGGCTGCTATTCTCTTCAGTCTGACCGTCCGCGTCGCTCCTGTTGTTCGCAACGCTACCGCTACGACTGCGGGGGGATGTTAGAGATATATTTGGGTTACATGTATTTGGTAGTTTAGGATTCCTACCTTATCTCTAGGAGAGGCGTCTTGCCCTCCAAGTCTTGTACTCAATATATACTCGCCCTCGAGGCTCGATAATACATCCATCATATTCCTCAACAATCCCTCTCTCTCCCTTCTAACAAGGAGCTCCGGTCCAGAGCCTTCTCGGCCAAGTCAGTACGTAGTGTCAAGGAAAGACAGGCGTTGAGCTTTGCCAGAATGTTTCAGCTGATTTCCTTTCTTCTTCCGGTGGACAATTCCCTTGCGGCTGTCTTGTTTCACAACTCCGGTTTTGGACTTGATTAGTTGTCTTCTTCTTCTCTCTTTTCTTTTGAAAATGATTCAAGATGTGATTATTACCCTGTAACTTGTATCCCTTTGCCTCTCTTAATAAAATGAAAAACGACGTCGCTGTCTTCCATTTACAGCAGCCTCACTTGTTATGACAACCAGCTAAAACTGTTTGTTCATCCGTAGACTTTTGTAATTTCTTAAAATCCAATCATGTTTTTTATTCATCTTTTCTTTGCGGGAAACCATGTTTTTTATTCTTTCAACTAAAAGAAGTTATCCACGTTATGTTTTTTCCTTTGCGGTGCACATTAGGTTACATACAAAGAATTTGTCAACAAAAAAAAGGTTACATACGAAGAATTGCTCTAAAATTAATCGGATAGATTGTAGAAATTGATTAATCCTCATATAGAGTAGCGAAAAGGCAGAAAGGGCTATAAGATTATTACCCTTGGTATTCGTCATAATTTTCACCATATGATTAGTTGATGCGCTCGCTTGCGTGCCGACCACATAGAAAAACAGAAGCACTAAGATTGCAGTGACGCGCTTTATTTAAATAAACTGTATGTATATATGCTGCACTTGCTCGGACAGTAACGTTTTGGCTTATACTACTCCACTGTGAAAATTCGTGGCAGCTGACACCGTTTGTTGAGTATATTATGTACGTGTATATTTGTGTGTAGGTCCCACCTCCTGTTATCTTTGTATAGTTGAGTTGTGGCCCACCTCTGTACTTATATATACGTGTCTGATGCACCGATCAATACATCGAGATTGCACAGCCCATAACTTGCCCTTCTACATGGTATCTATCGCAGCACGATCCTAACCCTAAAGCCGCCGCCGCCGCCGCGCCTCTACGCGCCGCCGCCACCGCCGCTACTCCCGGCCGCCGCCACCTCTCTCCCGGTCGCCGTCGCCGCCGCTGGTCGCCGCCGCCTCTCCCCACCACCTCGCACGCCGCTGCCGCCGCCTCTTCCCGAGGCCGCCGCTGCCGCTTGTCCCGCTTCCGCCCGCGCCCTCCCTCTAGCCGCCACCTCCCCTCCCACCCGCGCGGCACCCGCTCCACCCCACCTGCCGCCTGCGCCGTCGCACCTCCCAGTCGCGCCGCAACCCGCCCCGTAGGTCCCAAACCCTAACCCTCGCCATGAGCTCCTCCTCGTTCACTGTCTCCAACCCGTTCGCCGGTCCCGATGTCACCCTCGTCCGCGACCTCAACATCCACGAGCGTGTTCCGGTCAAGCTTGATCACACCACCGCGTCCTACTCCGCTTGGAAGCGGTATTTTTCGCTTGTGTTCCATGAGTACCTCCTGCACGGCCACGTGGACGGCACCATGGACTCGGCACTCATGATCAACGACGAGGAATGGATGATCCTCGACACCACCATCATCCGCTGGTTCTACCTCACCATCTCCAGCGACCTCTTCCACACCGTGGTGGACGACGAGGACAACGCCTATGCGGTCTGGACCAAGCTCAACGACCTCTTCACCGACAATCGGCTGCAGTGCAAGGTCCTGCTCTATGATGAGTTTTACGGGTGCCAGCAACTTGACTCATCCATCGATGATTTTTGCATGCGCCTCAAGAAGCTCGCCGATGAGCTCCGCGATCTTAGGGAAAAGATCGGCGACGAGCTCCTCATCAGCACCCTCTCCGGCGGCCTCAACGAGGACTTCGGGAACGCCACCTCCAACCTCACCCTCATCCCGGAGCCCACCTTCGCCAAGGTGGTCGCGTACCTCAAGTTGGAGGAGTGCCGAATGCGGGTGGCGCGGTCTCGCGCGACCCACACCGCCCTCGTCGCAGGCACCCGTGGGGGTTCGGCCCCGCCAACGCCGCGCCCGACGCCGTCCCAGCCGGCGGCGACCGCCTTCCCGCCAAGCTTCTCGCCCGCACCGGCCGCCCCCTTCCCGCCGCCCCAGCCGGCGGCCAACAGGGGGGGGGGGGGGTTGTCGCGACATCGTCGTGGCAGCCGCAAGCAGGGGGCGCAGGTGCTCAGGGAGGAGCGCCCCGCCCACCGCAGCAGGCTTCTCAGCCGGCCCCGTGGTACGCCGGCCAGAACCCATGGACCGGCGTTGTCCACGCCTACTCCATGCCGGTTCCTCGGGCCCCTGCCCCGGGCATTCTCGGCACCCGGCCTCAGCCACACCAGGCGTACTACGCCGCACCGCAGCCCTACGCGGCGCCCTACGGTCAGCAGCCGCCGCCAGGTGGGCCGCCGCTGCTGCCCCTGACGGCCGCGCCGCCTCTCCCGCCGGCACCGTGGGACCCGGCCCTCCTGGCGGCTCTCCACAACACTCCTTCCCCGTCCAGCTACACCGGCGGCGGCGACTGGTACATGGACAGCGCGCCACCGCTCACATGGCGGCGTACCCCGGTAACCTCCACACCGCCCATCCTGTCCACACTTCCAACTGCATCACCGTCGGTGACGGCTCTTCCCTTCCCATCACCCATATTGGTCATACATATTTTCCGTCTAACTCCACTCCTATATCCATGTCTAATATTCTAGTTTCTCCTGAACTTATTAAAAATCTTGTTTCTGTTCGTTCTCTTACACGTGAAAATCCGGTTACCGTTGAATTTGACGAATGTGGTTTTTCTGTTAAGGACGCTCGCACGCGGATGGTGCTCCACCGATGTGACAACCCCGACGAGCTCTACCCGGTTCACTCCGCCACCTCCACCACTTCCGCCGCCCCTGTCGCTCTCGCCACCGGAGTGGATCTTTGGCATGCTCGCTTGGGTCATCCTAATCCTGCCACCCTTCGCCACATACTTCGGAGTTTTTCTTTCACGTGTAATAAGAACGAGGATCACTCGTGTCATGCATGTCGCCTCGGCAAACATGCTCGTCTTCCGTTTAGGGCTTCTTCTTTTGTTGCATCGTACCCGTTTGAGTTAATTCATAGTGATGTTTGGACATCTCCTGTTGCCAGTAATACGGGCTTTCTTTATTATCTTGCCATACTTGACGATTTTTCGCATTATATGTGGACCTTCCCGTTGCGCCGCAAGTCGGATGTCATATCCACTCTCGCCGCTTTCTATTCTTATGTTCTCACGCAGTTTGGTCGTTCCATTCTTGCATTGCAGACAGACAACGGGAAGGAGTTTGACAACCTCGCTGTTCGTAATCTTCTCACCACACATGGCATGATTTTTCGTCTCACTTGCCCGTACACCTCGCAGTAGAATGTTCGTGCTGAGCGCATCCTTCGCACTCTCAATGACTGCGTTAGGACTCTTCTCTTTCATGCCAATGTGCCTCCGCGCTTTTGGCCTGACGCGCTCGCCACCGCTTCTCTCCTCATCAACATCCGCCCATGTCGTACTCGCGGGAACTTTACACCTTATCATCTTCTCTTCGGTGCACCCCCCTCTTATGATGGGCTTCGCATCTTCGGCTGCCTATGCTACCCTAGCATCGCCGCTATTGCGCCTCATAAGCTTGCACCCCGCTCCGTCACCTGCATCTTTCTCGTCTACCCACCTAACACCAAGGGCTATCGCTGCTATGATCCCGTCTCACATCGTGTTTTCACCTCCCGACACGTTTACTTTGATGAGATGGTGTTTCCGTTTCAGCAGCAGGTACCCCTTGTCGTCTCGTCACCGTTGGCCACTGGCGGCCCTTCGACGACTTCGTCAGGTGGACAGTCCCATCAGGCTTGTGGACCGCCTCCGGGCTTTGGCGGTCCTCGTGCCCTCACGCCGGCACCCGCCCCCTCGGCCTCCTCGACCGGCTCTGACGGTGCAGCCGGCGCCCTGCCTTCACCCGCCGCCCCGACTCAGGCGCCGCGGGATCGGGAGCTGCAGGTTCGGCCGCCTCTTCTGCGGCCTCGATGCCAGCCACCTCGCCGGCCCTGATGCCGGCCCCCTCGCCGGCTCCGATGCCGGCTACCTCGCCAGCCCTGACGCCGGCCCCGACGCCGGCCGTCTCGCCGGCTGCCTCGCGGGTGGCTTCGGCGGCGCCGCCCACCCCAGTCACCCGTGCTCGTACCGGCATTCATCGTTCGAGCCTTCGATACTCGAGCGACGAGTACGTCCTTGCCTCCTCTGCCGCGGAGCCGTCGCCCATTCCCGCATCCGCTCGCGCCGTCCTCCGTGATCCTCACTGGCTTGCGGCGATGCAGGAAGAGTTCGATGCTCTTCAACGGAACCGCACCTGGACCCTGGTTTCCCGGCCTCCTCGCGCCAACGTCATCACCGGCAAGTGGGTCTTTCGCCATAAGACCCACTCGGATGGTACTCTCGAGCGCTACAAGGCTTGCTGGGTGGTCTGTGGTTTCCGCCAGCGCGCTGGAGTGGACTTCACTGAGACGTTTGCCCCGGTTGTCAAACCGGGCATGATCCGCACCGTTCTCCAGCTCGCCGTATCCCGCGGCTGGCCTGTTCACCAGATGGATGTCTCCAACGCCTTTCTCCACGGCCATCTTGAGGAGCAAGTGTATTGTGAGCAACCCACCGGTTTTGTCGACGCCTCACTTCCCGGCCATGTGTGTCTGCTGTCCCGCTCTCTATATGGGCTCAAGCAGGCACCCCGCGCCTGGTACCAGCGGATTGCCGGGTTTCTTCAGACACTGGGCTTCAGCGTTACTCGCTCGGACGCCTCACTGTTTGTCTATCGCCACGGTGACACGACTGCCTATTTGCTGCTTTACGTCGATGACATCATCCTGACGGCCTCCTCCGCAGTCTGTTCTTCAGCAGATTACTCTCCGGCTGCGTGACGAGTTTGCTATCAAGGACCTGGGTGCTCTACATTATTTCCTTGGCATTGAGGTCGTTCGGTGTCCGGACGGTTTCTTCCTTCATCAGCAGAAGTATGCGCATGAGCTTCTTGAGCGTGCTGGCATGCTCAACTGTCACCCTGTTGCTACTCCTGTTGACACGAAGGCCAAGGTCTCTGCTCTTGAGGGCTCGCCTGCGTCGGATGCTCCTTTCTACCGGTCTATTGTCGGCGCTCTTCAGTATTTGACTCTCACGAGACCGGATCTTCAGTATGATGTTCAGCAGGTGTGTCTCCACATGCACGCCCCTCGTGACTCTCATTGGACTCTCGTGAAGCGGATCCTTCATTACATCCGCGGCATGATGACACTTGGGTTGACACTTACGGCGTCTACTTCTCTGGAGATGGTGGCCTACTCCGATGCAGACTGGGCCGGCTGCCCCGATACTCGTCGGTCCACCTCTGGCTACTGCGTCTACCTCGGTCCTTCACTCGTCTCGTGGTCGTCTAAGCGACAACCCACGGTTTCGTGCTCCAGCGCGGAGGCTGAGTACCGAGCTGTGGCCAACGCTGTTGCCGAGTGCACCTGGCTACGACAGTTACTTCAGGAGCTGCATCACGACGTATCCCAGGCTACGGTTGTCTACTGTGACAACGTTTCTGCGGTGTACCTCTCCGCCAACCTCGTTCATCATCGCCGGACTAAACACATTGAGCTGGACATTCACTTTGTGCGCGAGCAGGTGGCTCTTGGACGCATTCGGGTTCTCCATGTGCCGACTGCCCAACAGTTCGCCGATGTGATGACGAAGGGACTGCCGACTTCTACCTTCAAGGAGTTTCGTTTCAGTCTTTGCGTCACTGGCGCCGCTTCGACTGTGGGGGGTGTTGAATATATTGTGTACGTGTATATTTGTGTGTAGAGCCCACCTCCTATTTCCTTTGTATAGTTGAGGTTGTGGCCCACCTCTGTACTTATATATACGTGCCTGGTGCACCGATCAATACATCGAGATTGCACAGCCCATAACTTGCCCTTCTACACTGTCAAAATCGTGGAACCTTCCAATTGTGTCGTGGGCTGGCCCCGCTCGAGGGAAGCCTTCTCGCTTGCTTCTAGAACATCTAGTTCTTGTGTTGGTTTCCTTGTCAGCTCTTTGACTCGGGTGACATCTCTCGGGTGTCCTCAGTCGTTCCTTCCTCTTCCGACTGGAAAGAACCCATGCGACCTGCGTCCGCCAGCGTCTTGGACGTCTCTCAGCCAGTTAAAACTTAGAACACATCAAAGTCAACTGAGGAACCCACTGGTCTGGTACTGGTAGGTACCCTCCCCTGCAAGTGTTGGTGGATGAACACTTTTTTTGACCTGAAACTGTAGGGCTTAGGCCCCACAGCAATTTTATTACTCCCAAACAAAAATGCATATGTGCAGTAATTACAAGGTCAGGGAGACCTTAAAAGAGAAAAGGCAAGGTGAAAAAGCTAACCTCAAGGAGGCAAAAAAGAGATCCATCTAATCAGATCATCTTTGAATTTAGGTTTAATCCTATGAACTAAAAGAGAAACGTCCAAAATAAATGAAGCTCTCCACCTACGAAAAGATGGTTTGATATTCCTGAAAACCCTGTCATTTCTAACATTCCAGATATTCCAGCAAGCTAGAAAAACAACTTCAGAGAAGAAAGGCCTTGCAAAATCCCTTCTAGCTTGATAAGCAATGGCAGTCATGTCATCTCCAGCAGGCCAGCTGATTTAAAGGTAGTTCCAGACCCTGCAACTAAAGTTACACTGGAAGAAAAGATGATCCATGTCCTCCTTGGTGTGTGTGGGACACAACACACACAAATTTGAGTCAGAAACATTCCAGTGCCTTCTCTCTAGCATATCTTGTGTATTCAGGCGATCCATGATCAACATCCAAGCAAAGAACTTGATCCTCAAGGTGCAACAACTAGCCCAAATCCAGGACAATATTGGGTTTGACACAATATGCTTATGCAAGAAGGTATAATATTTCTTGGCAGAGTAATCCTTTCCATCCTCTTTCCAAACCCAAACATCATTCAACTGGTGATTAAGATTTGAATTTCCAAGCAAGGATTGCAATGACTGCAACTCACCAAAAGCTCTCTCAGAGAGTGGTAAATGAAATAAAGGAGTGAGCTCAGACATCTCAAAAACCTCAGCAGTAGAAATAAGAGGGTCAATGACAAAGGAGAATAGTCTTGCAAATCTTTGATCAAGTGGTACACTGGAATCTCCCAAAGACCAAGAATCAGACCAAAACAGAACTGTGTCACCCCTATGAACATGCACAGCACAGACCATCCTGAACTTATCCATTAAATTGCAAATATCCCTCCACCAGAAGGAACCACAAATGGTTGTGGCATGAGGGACTCTACCATGATAGTAAGTATTCCAAATCAAATGCACCCAGGGAACATCAACTTTGTTGTAGAACTTACTAACATGTTTGAGGAGTAGGGCTTCATTCTGCAGCCCCAAATTCAAAATACCCAGCCCACCTTTATTCTTTGGTCTGCAGACCAAGCTCCAAGCAGCCAAAGACTGACCAGACTCCTGTCCATACTTTCTCCAAAGGCACTGCCTCTGAATTCTCTCCAGTTGCTCTAAAATACCAGGAGGCAGGTCCAAACTGCAGAGGAAAAAAATAGGAACAAAAGAGAGAGCAGAGATCAAGTACTGTAGCCTTCCTCCATGAGCAAGGAAGGAGGAGCTTACAGAAAGTTTCCTCTCCATACTATCCACCAAAGGCATTAAGTCTAGAATCTTGGGTTTGTTGATTCCCACAGGTAGCCCAAGATAGGTAAAAGGCAGAGAGCCAACCACACAACCAAAAACTGAAGCCAGCCTAGCTATCTCCACTGGATCAACATTAATAGGAAGCATAGAAGACTTATGATAGTTGACATGCAACCCAGTGGACTTGGAGAACAGAAGTAACATCTTCTTCAAAGCAACCAATTGAGGTTCCTCGGCAGGCAATATAATTAGGGTGTCATCAGCATACTGAATAATGGGATAGTCCTTGTCATGACAGGGAATGGGAAGCTCCAAAAGTCCCTTATGAAACATATCATTCACAACTAATTGCAACAAATCAGCAGCAATTGCAAACAGGAGTGGAGAGAGAGGGTCACCCTGCCTAACACCTTTCTTGCAGGTAAATTGCTTACCAGGTACTCCATTAAGCAAAACAGAAGAAGTACCAGAAGCAAGGAACTGCTTAACCCAGGAAATCCATTTGTCATTGAAACCTTTGTGTCTCAAAATCTGAAATATAGCCTCATGCTCAATTGAATCAAAAGCTTTCTCAAAGTCTAACTTAAGAATAACAATAGGCCTTTTAGACTGGTGGCATTGATGCAAGTATTCAAGTGTCCAAGCCACACAGTCCTGAATTGTTCTTGACTTGATAAAACCATATTAGTTTTTGTGCAAACATCTCATGATATCCAACTGAAGCCTGTTTGCAACCATCTTTGAAAGAAACTTAACCCCCATACCAGTAAGAGAGATAGGTCTAAAGTCACTGATAGATTCAGGAGACCTCTTCTTTGGTACCAGAGTGATGTATGAATAGTTGATATTCTCAAGATTAGCAGTCCCTTCATGAAAAGCAGCAACCAAAGCATAGAAGTCCTTGCTGATTATATGCCAACACTTTTTGAAAAACAAGCCATTAAATCCATCAGGGCCAGGTGACTTATCAATAGGCATGTTCTTAACAGTGTTATCCATCTCCTCCTTGGAGAACACTTTAGTCAAGGAATCCAAACCCTTCACCCTATCCAAAATAGAGGAGAGATCAAAACACATTTCAATCCCATGACTAGTGCCCATTCTGTTCTTGAAATTAAGCCATAGAGCAGCAGCCATTTGCTCATGATCAGACACCACAGAGCCATCCTCCAGCCTTAAAGAAGCAATGGAGTTATGCCTATATCTTTCAGAAGCCAAGGCATGGAAAAATTTAGTGTTCTCCTCCCCCACTTTAATGGATCTAATAGTACACCTTTTCCTCCAATATAGATACTGTAGGTGTAGGAGATGCTCCAGATGCAGCTTAACAAGATTTCTGAAGTTGAATTCATGCCTGAATAGGGGCCTCAACTCCTCCAAACAATCCAAAATGAGAACACTTTGATAATGAACTTAACGGTTTTCCCGACTATTTACAAAACGTGTAGAGAGACGAGTGGGAGGAGCAGCCAAGCCCCGAGGCCGAATACGGCGGGGACGCCGGCGACGGCGAGGCCTCGGCCAGGAGTGACCCGGAACCAACGGCGACACAGGTGGAGGGGAGTCAAGATTGACGGGTGAGGGTGGAGGGTCCGGGCTTGCCAGAGAAAATCTGATGCCAACGCGAGGAAGAATTAAGATGAAAAGATGAGGTGTGGCAGTCTCCCTTAACTATTGCATGAATGTTCCAACGCCACCTAATTCGCTGCCTACCTGTGGTAAACGTATCAGAGGTATGAAATGTTATCAGTTGGACACATTATCACCTAATCCCGATTATTTCAGCCGTTGGCGTGATGACAAATGAAATTCGCACTAGAGACAGTAAAATTCTTGCAGCAAAGAAAGAACGTCCCATTTCACCAGTAGCAAGTGAAGGTGTGCAATGCATCTTCCCCTACTACTAGTACGTACGAAGCTCAAAGCAGCTGGAGCTGATAAGAAGAAAGAAAAAAATGATCGGCTACGGTACGACCACTACGACGACAACGGCGCCGGCGCGGTCCGGCGGGCGCGGCGCGGCAGGCCAGAGCGCGCCCCGGCAGAGCGGGCACGTCCGGCGCGCCCGGATCCACTGGTCGGCATCGCTCGCAGCGTGGAAGAAGTGCCCGCACGCCGGCACCACGCGCACCACTTCCTCGGGCGCCTTGGCGTACTCTGACTGGCAGAACGCGCAGCAGCGCTGCCGCGCCCTCGCCGCCTCGCCTACCTGCGCGTACGCCACCAGCGTCGCGTCGCCCAGCACGCACTCCACGTCCTCGGCCGCCGCCGCGGCGCCGACGTCGCCTCTGCAGGCGCCCGAGGCGGCGGCGGCGAGGGCGACGATGAGCACCGCCAGGGCGACCACCGCCGCCACCTCGGGATCGAACGTCATGGCGGGGCTCATCTCTTCCATCTTCCTTCCTTCCTGGCCTGATCGATGGAACGAACGGTAGTGCGCGACACCAACCTTGTAGGATTTCTAAGGACTTCCTATTTTGGTAGGATTTTTAGAGTTCCAGAAGTATTCAAGAGTTACAGATTGCTACAGACTGTTCTGTTATTGACAGATTCTGTTTTTCGTGTGTTGTTTGCTTATTTTGATGCATCTATGGCTAGTATGTAGGGGTATGAACTATAGAGAAGTTGGAATACAGTAGGTTTAACACCAATATAAACAAAGAATGAGTTCATTACAGTACCTTATGTGGTGGTTTTTCTTTCTTGCACTAACGGAGCTTATGAGATTTCCTGTTGAGTTTTGTGTTGTGAAGTTTTCAAGTTTGGGTAAAGATTTGATGGACTATGGAATAAGGGGTGGCGAGAGCCTAAGCTTGGGTATGCCCATGGGACCCCAAGATATTCAAGGATAACCAAAAGCCTAAGCTTGGGGATGCCCCGGAAGTCATCCCCTCTTTCGTCTTCATCTATCGGTAACTTTACTTGGAGCTATATTTTTATTCGCTACATGATATGTGTTTTGCTTGGAGCGTCTTGTATGATATTACTCTTTGATTTTTAGTTTACCACAATCATCCTTGTTGTACACACCTTTTTGGGAGAAACCCGCTTGATTGGAATTTATTAGAGTACTATATGTGCTTCACTTATATCTTTTGAGCTAGATAGTTTTTGCTCTAGTGCTTCACTTATATCTTTTAGAGCACAGCGGTGGCTTAATTTTAAAGAAATTGTTAATCTCTCATGCTTCACTTATATTATTTTGAGAGTCTTTTAGAACAGCATGGTATTTGCTATGGTTATAAAATTGGTCCTAGAATGATGGGCATCGAAGTTGGGTATAATAAAAAATATCATAGGAAGTGAATTGGATGCTATGATCAATTTGATACTTGATAATTCTTTTGAGATATGGAGGTGGTGATATTAGAGTCATGATAGTTGGGTGATTATGAATTTAAAGAATGCTTGTGTTGAAGTTGGCAAATCCCGTAGCATGCACGTATGGTAAAAGTTATGTAACAAATTTGAAACATGAGGTGTTCTTAGATTGTGCATCCTTATGAGTGGCTGTCGGGGACGAGCGATGGTCTTTTCCTACCAATCTATCCCCCTAGGAGCATGTGCCTAGTGCTTGGTTTCTTATGACTTGTAGATTTTTGCAATAAGTGTCGTGGTTCTAAGTCTGACAGTAGAATGGGGGTAGGAATGGAGAGGCAAGATCCTAGCTATGGAGTAGTTGTACACACGAGTGTTTTACGAGTTTAGGCCCTTCTCGGAGGAAGTAATAGCCCTACGTCTCAGAGCCCGGAGGCGGTTGACTGGTTTTCTGTGTATATGTGTTACAGGGGTGCGAACCCTTTACACTGAGGAGGGGGTGGCTTATATAGAGTTCGCCAGACCCCTCCGGCCCTCGGTTATGTAGGGTTTAAAGTACATTAAGACAGGGGGTTACTGGTAACGCCCTCATAAAGTGCCATGAATATTATTAAAGCTACTTAATGACAGACCGTTGCGTGCTGAGTGACTTTATGTCTCCTGGTCGTCGAGTGGTTAGCTTCATGGTCGAGTGGCTATCTTCATCGTCGAGTGTCCTTGAGTTCGTCGAGTGAAGTCCCTCTTGGTCGACTGGAAGGTAGCTTCTTCTAAGGATGTCCTTGGGTAGGGTATCCTAGATAGGTCCGTGACCCTACCCTAGGTACATATCTTCATCATTAGCCCCCGAATGGATCGAGGTTCGAGTGAGGAAGGGGTTGATAATTTTCTCCGACCCATTTCCCGTGCTCTGATTATGTCGTATCCTGGATCAGCGATTTTTCTTTTACGGTGTTGGCATTAACTTTTCTTTCAGTCGCCTTGATCCATTCTTTTCTTCTGTCGAGTGAACTTTTGAACTTAGTGAACTTCCGAGCAACGGATCACAGGAAATCTATCGTCTGACAGATTGATCTGCCGTTAGTGGATTTTGTGGGATCCTAATTTTGGGAAGCGCGCGAAGCGGGGCGGACCGCGGTACTCGGATGAGATAAGGCGTGGACGCCTCGATTTCCACGCCGCCTTTTTTGCCACGTATCATGCGTGCGCGACTGTTTCGGGATGTGACAGGACCGCCCGGGCCTACTTGTCAGCCACTTGGAAGCGTCCTTATATAAAGCGTCGGGCGAGGGTTTTTGAACAGTGCCTTCTCATTCTCCTCTCTGCCCTCTTTGCCCCCGCCCGCTGTGCCTGCTCTCGCCTCCGCCTATCCACTCCTCGCGTGCTTCGCCGGCGACAATGGTGAAGAAGAAGACGGCGGCCTTGGAGCGCGCGAAGAAGGCGACGGCGACGGGGAAAGCGAAGGGGAGAGTGTCCAGTTGGGGCGGATCTTCATCAAGGTCCCGCCTGCCAAAAGGTTGGGTCCAAGGGGATTGGATCCGTTCGACCATCACCGAGACGGATCTCAATGACCTGGCGAACGAGGTCTGATCCCCCACGGGTCAGCAAGGCTTCCGGGGACCGAGTGTCAACTGCAGCCGCAGGAGGGTGAGTGCATTCTCCTTGCCACTCATGTAGACCGTGGATTCTCTCTGCCGCCGAGTGTTTTCTTTCGAGGGTTTCTGAACTTCTTTGGGGCGCAACTCCACCACTTCACTCCCAATTCCATTGCCTATCTTGCTGCTTTCGTGTCCATGTGCGAGAACTTCCTGGGTTGTCGACCACACTGGGGTCTCTTTAAGCACATATTCACCTATCGCTCATAGACGGTGAAAAAGGCGAGTCCGGATGATGAGAGGACTAAGGTTATCCAGATGTGCGGGGGTCTTGGGATTCAGATGAGGAATAAGAGTACTTTCCCGGCCATGACCCTTCCTGAGTCGGTCAGAGGGTGGCAGTCGACTTGGTTCTACTACCAAGACGAGTCGACGCCGGGGCAGTCGACTGGTCTCCCTCCGTTCTCCATGGACCGAGTGGACAAACCCTCTTCTCTGAAGGTACTTCCTGAGGAGAAAGCTCAGGTAAAAATGTTGATGGAGCGCGTAGTCCAACTTGTTAGGGACGGAGTGACGGGTATGGATCTTCTGGAGGTCTTCCTTAGACGGCGCATCCAACCGCTTCAGTACCGAGGCCACCCGATGTAGCTGTACTGTGGTACCGAAGACACCACTCGTGTCCATCCAGAAGCGGTCAACGACGCCACACTGGGGAGGTGGGTGGCCGCAATCACAGGGAATAAGGACAACCCTCGAGGGGCTAGGAGGATCCCACCACTCGACTGTCCCTATACACCGGACACGGTATGACCACTTGTCTCCAATTGTATCTTGCTTTATTCATTCTGCTTCGCTGCGAATTGGTCGATTGATCTTTGTTTTTGTTTTGTTGTCTGACAGGCCACCGCTGAGTTATACTCGATACCCAATGGAGCGCAAACGCCGACTGAGGAGGATGAAGGAAGTGGGGGCGAAAGCCCGGAGGAGTGGGATTCGGATGCTGACGACGATGATGAGGGTGATGACTCAGGTGAGGAGGAAGAGGAGGAAGAGGAGGAGGAAGTTGTACCTCCTCGCTCGGAAAGACGCTCGAAGCTTGTCCATGATCTCGCGGTCGAGCGTGGTAAGGGGGTCACAACCGTCACGCAGTCGTCCAAGCGCCCTCAAACTACTTCTTCGGTGTCGACTGAGAAAGCTCCGAACCAATCTCGAGTGGCGCCGTCGAAGTCGGCGAAGGTCTTGCCGAAGATGAAGATGGTGATCCCCACTATCTCAGGGTAATGGTGTAGCTTGAGTTTGTCTGTTCCACATGAGCTTATTCTTGGTCGACTCATGAGCTAATCGACTGACTTCTGGAACCGCAGTGCTGCTACTTCTGATACCTCGGGCAGAGCTGAAGATCAGGAGATGGAGGATGTTGTTACTTCAAAACCTGGTATGACTCTTGTAATTCCGTCTTCAGTCGATTGATTTCTTGTCTCTGATTTTGATTCTTTTTCTGCAGCTTCATCTAACGTTGTTATCGACCTTCCCGACGACGATGAGGAGGAACCACTGAGGCAGAGAAGGAACAAGAAAGCGTCTGCTGGCAAGGCGACTCAGGACGTGCCAGCACCCGAGACATTGGCCGTGGAGGGAGACAATGTCACTCGGCCCACCGTAACCTTTGCGGTGCCGTTGACGAGTGCTCGTCCTTCATCGTCGAGTGCTGCTCAACCCTCGCTTTTCTCAACCTACCACGTCCCAGAAGACCAAGCTAGTGCTGCTAAAGAAGCAATACGCCAAGCGGGGGTCATGATGGAGCAAGTGAAGGCAATTCGAGAAGCCAGCCAGGCAGCCTATGACGCCAGTTCAGCTCTTCAGAGTAATGTTCAGGTCAGTCGGTCACTGCCTGTTCTGTTAGGATATGATATCTGAAAACTCTTCTTTCTGAAATTCCTAGAGTTTGTCCTACACCCACTGGGTGTGTCGATTGAAATTCCGGGTTAGTGGGGGCACGCTGAGTGCACCCACTGGGTGTAGTCCCCAAGGCTATGGTGGACTGCTGGCAGTCGACCATAGTCTTTATGTCTTAAGTTTTTTCCTCGGGGATCAAACTAGGTCGAATAGATTCATAGACCGGTGGGGGCACGCTGAGTGCACCCACTGGGTGTAGTCCCCGAGACTGTGGTCGACTGCTGGCAGTCGACTATAGTCTGAAGAACACCTCCCGTTTTTTTTTTTGTTGGTCGACTGGTCGACTCTAACTGATGAAACTAGTGGGGGCACGCTGAGTGCACCCACTGGGTGTAGTCCCCGAGACTGTGGTCGAATGTTTGTATTCGGCCATAGTCTTAGAAACGCTATGATTTTTCTTTAGTCACTCGGAAGTGAATTGTCTTTGACATCTGTCGATTGGTTCTTCGTAGAAATCCTGCGACCTTGCGGCTCGTTATACTGAGTTGGAGAACAAACACATCCAGCTCGAGCTTGATCTGAAACTGACCCAAGAGAACCTAACGAAGGTGAAGGAGGAAGCTAAAGGTATGTTTGGTGAGGCCTCCGACGACTGCCTTTGCCTCTCGTTTGTTTCAGAGTCTGATCTCACTGTAACTTTGCAGAAAAAGTGAGGGATGCCCTGAAGAAAAAAGACCTTGACTTGGCTGAGATGCAGAAAGCGGCTTTAAAGAAGACCAAGCTCGCAGATGAGAAGCTGGCTTCAGTCACCAAGCTTGAAGAAGAAAACACCAATCTGAAAGCTGCTCTGGATGCTTCCAACAAGGAGGTCAGTCGACTGAAAAGTGACAAGATTGCCCTGAACGACAAGGCCAGTGAGTTGCTGGGAAAGAAGAACGATCTGGAGGCTTATCTGGGTGGACTCGCCAAGAAGCTATTCCTCATGCTTGAAGGTAATCTTTTGTATCAAACAGACATTTTAACTGTGATCTTCAACTGTTGTCTTGACTCGGTGGTTGTGCTTGCAGAATTTTGCCAGAACTTTGAAGAGGAGACTGGTCGACTGGAAATAAACCTGGATCCCATCAACTCTCCCGTGAAAGATGAAGTCGCCATGAATGTGCTCCGGCTTGAATCTCGCGTTGCTGCTGTCGTCGACTATCTCGCAAGGCTGAAGGTCGCAACTTCTCGCATCGACGCAACACTCTGGCCAAGAGAGACGCTCCAGAACGACCTCGAGTCTCTGATGACTCGACTGAACGAGGTCCCAAGTCGAGTGCAGGAGTGGAAGAAGTCTTCTGCCAGGTGTGGCGCGGATGTTGCTCTGTCTCTGGTCCGCGTTCACTGCAAGGATGCATGAGAGGACAAGCTGGTGGCCCTTAGGGTGGCTAACACCAAGAAGCATGATTTCCGATCTTTCATGGAGACCTTCATCGCCGCTGCCACTCGGTTTGAAGATGGAATCGACCTGGATGAGTTTGTTGCACCTTCCAGCCCTCCACGGGAGGGGTAAAAAACTTCTGAGCTTGATACTTTAAATTTGCCTCGGTATGCCGAGTGAGTTTTGTAACCGACAAACCTTAACAGGCTTAGCGCCTGAGCACTTTCGGTTCCGTTAGGTGTTATCCGAACTTGGATTCGACGTTGAATATGTTTGCATTTGGTTTGAGGTGTCTTTTGCAGGCTAAAGCGGAGCGCTCATTGCAATCGACTTGTTCCCCGATATACTTAGGCAAGCACTGGGCTGCAGCTAAGCCCCGAGTGGGAGGTTTGCTCTCCACTCGGTAGGATTTTCAAAAACTTAGGCGAGCACTGGGCTGCAGCTAAGCCCCCGAGTGGGAGGTTTGCTCTCCACTCGGTGGGATTTTCAAAAACTTAGGCGAGCACTGGGCTGCAGCTAAGCCCCCGAGTGGGAGGTTTGCTCTCCACTCGGTGGGAATTTCAAAAACTTAGGCGAGCACTGGGCTGCAGCTAAGCCTCCGAGTGGGAGGTTTGCTCTCCACTCGGTAGGATTTTCAAAAACTTAGGCGAGCACTGGGCTGCAGCTAAGCCTCCGAGTTGGAGGTTTGCTCTCCACTCGGTAGGATTTTCAAAAACTTAGGCGAGCACTGGGCTGCAGCTAAGCCCCCGAGTGGGAGGTTTGCTCTTCACTCGGTAGGATTTTCAAGGCGTACCTCTGGAGAAGGAAGTAGCAGTCGACCTGCACCTCGTCTTCCTTGCAGAGCGCACGTTGTATTTGTGGCGTAGCTCGGAAGGAGAGAGTAGCAGTCGACCTGCACCTCGTCCTCCTTGCAAAGCGCATGTTGTATTTGTGGCATAGCTCGGAAGGAGAGAGTAGCAGTCGACCTGCACCTCGTCCTCCTTGCAGAGTGCATGTTGTATTTGTGGCGTAGCTCGGAAGGAGAGGGTAGCAGTCGACATGCACCTCGTCTCCCTTGCAGAGCTCACGTTGTATTTGAACTTAGGCGAGCGTGATGCTGCAGCTAAGCCTCCGAATGGAAGGCTGGCTTACCACTCGGTAGGATTTGGTTTAACTTAGGCGAGTACTTGGACTGCAGCTAAGCCTCCGAGTGGAAGGCTGGCTTACCACTCGGTAGGATTTGGTTTAACTTAGGCGAGTACTTGGACTGCAGCTAAGCCTCCGAGTGGAAGGCTGGCTTACCACTCGGTAGGATTTTGTTTAACTTAGGCGAGTGCTTGGACTGCAGCTAAGCCTCCGAGTGGAAGGCTGTCTTACCACTCGGTAGGATTTTGTTTAACTTAGGCGAAATGGATTTCGTAGCTAAGCCTTCGAGTGGGAGGCTGGCTCATCACTCGGTTAGGATTTTTTTATAGACTTAGGCGAATCAGATTCGCAGCCAAGCCACCCACTGGGGGATTGCTTTATGTGGACAAAAGTAATAACAATTACTGGGAAAATTATAAAGCTCTTGTCTTTGATAAATAAACTACAGAAGTACTTTTATTACAACTCATCCGAGTGAATACTCAAGTGTAAAAGGGGCGGAGAAGCTCCGTGTTCCAAGCTCGGGGCTCGTCGATCTGATGCTTGACATTGCAGAGACGGTATGCTCCATTGTGGAGAACCTTGGTGACGATGAAGGGACCTTCCCAAGAAGGAGCAAGCTTGTGTGGTTTCTGCTGATCCACTCGGAGAACCAAATCTCCTTCCTGGAAGGCTCGACTCTTCACGTTTTTGGCGTGGAAGCGACGCAAGTCTTGTTGATAAATGGTCGATCGGATCAGAGCCATCTCCCTTTCTTCCTCTAAAAGGTCGACTGCATCCTGCCGTGCTTGTTCTGCTTCAGCCTCGGTGTAGAGCTCGACCCGAGGAGCATTGTGGAGAAGGTCACTCGGCAAGACTGCTTCAGCTCCGTAGACCAAGAAGAACGGAGTTCTTCCAGTCGACCGGTTGGGCGTGGTCCTTAACCCCCAAAGCACCGAGGGAAGTTCGTCGACCCATGCACCAGCCGCATGCTTGAGATCACGCATCAAACGGGGTTTCAACCCTTTGAGAATCAAGCCGTTGGCTCGTTCTGCCTGTCCATTCGACTGCGGATGGGCGACTGAAGCATAGTCGACTCGTGTGCCTTGAGACGTGCAGAAAGCTCTGAATTCTTCGGAATCGAAGTTTGACCCGTTGTCAGTGATGATGCTGTGCGGGACTCCATATCTGAATATTAATTCTCTGATAAAGCTGACAGCAGTACCGGCATCGAGGTTCTTGATGGGTTTGGCCTCAATCCACTTGGTGAACTTGTCGACTGCTACCAGCACATGGGTGAAACCGCTTCTGCCTGTTCTCAAAGGGCCGACCATATCCAACCCCCATACTGCAAAGGGCCAAACGAGTGGTATGGTCTTTAAAGCTGAGGCGGGCTTGTGTGACATATTGGAGTAAAATTGACATCCCTCACACTTGTCGACTATCTCCTTTGCCATTTCATTCGCTCTGGGCCAATAAAAACCCGCTAGGTATGCTTTGGCCACGATGGTCCGAGAAGACGCATGATGGACCACAGGTCCCCGAGTGGATGTCGTTGAGAATCATTCGACCTTCCTCCGGTGTTATGCATTTCTGGCTGACTCCAGTCGCACTTTCTCTGTATAACTGACCTCTCATGACGGTGAAGGCTTTGGATCGGCGGACGATCTCCGAGCCTCTTCTTCATTCTCGGGAGTTCTTTTCTCAAGATATAGGCAATATAGGGCACTGTCCAATCGGAGTGATGACCAAAACCTCCATGATCAAGTCGACCACAGCTGGGACCGCGACTTCAGTCGGGTCTGTGGTGCTTTGGGCTGCGGGACTTCTTCAGTGAAAGGATCTTCTTGACCAACGGTGTGTGAACATGCTCCAAAAACACACCACTCGGAATGGCTTCCCTCTTGGAACCTATCTTCGCCAAGTCGTCGGCTGCTTGATTTTTCAGTCGGGAACGGGATGGAGCTCTAACCCTTCGAATTTCTTTTCGAGCTTCCTCACTGCATTGCAGTATCCAGTCATGGCTGGGCTTCTAACGTCCCACTCCTTCATCACCTGATTGACCACCAAATCTGAGTCGCCATAAACCATAAGGCGACGGACGCCGAGTGAAATGGCCATGCGCAACCCATACAAAAGTGCTTCATATTCTGCTTCATTGTTGGAGGAATCAAAGTGGATCTGGAGCACATATCTGAGCTTATCTCCTCGGGGGAAACCAAAACTACCCCAGCACCAGAACCATTTAACATCTTAGAGCCATCAAAGAACATGGTCCAATGCTCCGAGTGAACTTGAGTCGGCTGCTGTTGTTCAATCCACTCGGCAAGGAAATCTGCTATAGCCTGGGACTTAATGGCTTTCTTTGCCTCAAATTTGATATCAAGGGGAAGGAGTTCAATCGCCCATTTAGCCACTCGACCAGTTGCATCTCTGTTGTGCAGAATCTCTGACAATGGTGCGTCGCTGACGACTGTAATGTCATGATCAGAGAAATAATGAGCAACCTTCTTCATGGTCATGTAGATCCCATATACGAGCTTCTGATAATGAGGATATCTTTGCTTCGATGGAGTCAAAACTTCAGAGAGATAATACACTGGGCGCTGAACTTTGAAGGTTTTACCTTCCTCTTCCCGCTCGACCGTAAGTACTGTACTGACGACCTGTCCTGTGGCTGCAATGTAAAGCAACAGAGGCTCTTTGCTGATTGGAGCAGCAAGCACCGGCTGGGTGGAGAGCAGAGCTTTTAGCTCGGCAAACGCTGCATCAGCTTCTGGAGTCCACTCGAACTTGTCTGCCTTCTTCATCAGTCGGTAAAGAGGCAACGCCTTTTCACCGAGGCGAGAGATGAATCGACTTAACGCGGCCAAGCATCCAGTAAGCTTCTGGACATCGTGCACACGCACAGGGCGTTTCATTCGGAGTATGGTGCCAACTTTTTCTGGGTTAGCATCGATTCCTCGTTCTGAAACGAGAAAACCGAGTAACTTTCCGCCAGGTACTCCGAATGTGCACTTTGATGGATTGAGCTTGATATCATATCTCCTGAGATTGGCAAATGTTTCAGCTAGGTCAGTCAACAGGTCGGAACCCTTTCGTGACTTGACCACGATATCATCCATGTACGCTTCCACATTCCGACTGATTTGAGTGAGTAAACACTTTTGAATCATTCTCATGAACGTGGCTCCGGCATTCTTGAGACCGAATGGCATGGTGATATAGCAGAAGCACCCGAATGGAGTGATGAAAGCTGTTTTGATTTCGTCAGGTCCATACAGACGGATCTGATGATACCCGGAATAGGCGTCTAAAAAAGACAATCTCTCGCATCCCGCAGTCGAGTCGACAATTTGGTCGATGCGAGGGAGAGGAAAATGATCTTTTGGGCAGGCCTGATTGATATGTTTGAAATCAATGCACATGCGAAGTGAGTTGTCCTTCTTGGAGACCACGACGACATTGGCGAGCCACTCGGAGTGGTATATCTCTCGGATAAACTCTGCTGCAAGGAGTCGAGCCACCTCCTCGCCAATGGCTTTTTTCTTCTGAACGGCGGACCGTCGAAGATGTTCTTTAACAGGTTTCGCTTTTGAGTCGACTCTAAGGCGATGCTCAGCCAGCCCCCTGGGAACACCCGGCATGTCAGCAGGCTTCCATGCAAAGATGTCCCAGTTCTCACGGAGGAACTGGATGAGCGCTTCTTCCTATTTAGAGTCGAGTGTTGTGGAAATATGGGTCGGAGCTGCGTTGGGGTCAGTCGGGTGGATATGAACTGGCTTCGTCTCTCCTGACGACTGGAACGCTGACTCTGTGGCGGGCTTCTTGGCCCGCAGCAAATCACTCGGATCTGCATTTTTCTTGTATTCTTCCAGCTCTACCACTGTTATCTGGGCATCCGCAATCTTCGAGCCTTTCTGGAAACACTCTTCTGCCTTCTTCCGGCTGCCAGTGATAGTGATCACGCCTTTGGGGCCAGGCATCTTTAATTTGAGGTACACATAACATGGTCGAGCCATGAAGCGGGCATAGGCTGGTCTTCCCAAAATAGCGTGGTAAGCGCTCTGGAAATCCACGACTTCAAATGTCAGCTTCTCTTTGCGGAAATGCTTCGAGTCGCCGAACACTACATCCAGAGCTATTTGACCGAGTGACTCAGCCTTCTTTCCAGGAATGACTCCGTGAAAACTCATGTTGCTGGAGCTGAGCCTGGACATCGGAATGCCCATTCCCTTGAGCGTCTCTGCATACAGTATATTCAACCCACTGCCGCCATCCATCAATACCTTCGTCAGTCGAGTGCCTTCGACGACTGGGTCGACCACCAGCGCTTGCCTCCCAGGGGTGGCAATGTGAGTGGGGTGATCGGATTGGTCGAACGTAATGGGAGTTTGCGACCATTTCAGATAGCTTGGTGTCGCCGGGGCGACCATATTTACCTCTCGGTTGATCACTTTCAGTCGACTTTTGCTCTCTACATCAGCAAAAATCATCAGGGTGGAATTGACATGAGGGTACCCTCCATCACTGTCCTCCTTGTCCTCGGCCTTGTCCGACTCCTTCTCTTTGTCCTTGGGCTGTTTTCCTTGAAACTGCTGGATTAAGAGCCGGCACTGGCGAGTGGTATGTTTCGGGTAGATGAAGTTACCCTCTTCGTCTTTCTTCGTGTGGATGTGACACGGTAGATCCATCACGTCATTTCCTTCTTTATCCTTTACCTTCTTGGGGTTCCAAGATCCTTTGGGCTTCCCTTTGAATTTGCCCTGAGTCACGGCCAGAGCCTCTCCAGGAGCAGCTGGCTCGGCCTTCCGCTTCTGCTTCCGACTGGAGTTTCCTTTTTCCGATTGACTCGGCTTATACTTGCCACTCCGGAGCCTGTCCTCTTCTTCACCGTTAGCGTATTTGGTGGCAATCTCCATCATTCGACTCAGGGTCATATCTCCGGTTCGACCAAACTTCAGGCTCAACTCTTTGTTCTTGACACCATCCTTGAAGGCGCACACCGCTTGATGGTCCGACACATTCTCCACGGTATGATGCAAAGTGATCCATCTCTGGATGTAATCTCTCAATGTTTCACTCGACTTTTGTACGCAGACTTGCAGCTCCGTCAATCCGGCCGGTCGCTTGCAAGTTCCCTCGAACGTCCTGACGAACACTCGGGAAAGATCTTCCCAGGTGTAAATGCTGCTAGGAGCTAACTGATTCAACCACGCCCTGGCCGAACCCTCTAGCATGAGTGCCAAATGCTTCATGGCCACCTCATCATTACCACCACCAATATGTACAGCCACTCGGTAGTATTCAAGCCAAGTTTCAGGCTTGGACTCTCCGATGAACTTACTTACCCCAGTCGCCAACCTGAAGTTGGGGGGTATCACTGCGGCTCTGATGGCTCTGCTAAGGCATTCTGGACCTGAAACATGGACTCGGCTGCTGGTGGGCACATCTCTGTCATGGCCACCTCTATGAGCTCTGTTCCGATCGACCAGATCCTGCACGATGATGGATGTCGCGTCAAAGCCTGGTTCTCTGGGGTTGACCAGAGCTCTCTGCCCAACACTAAGCTGGCGCCTGTCATCTTGCTGCCAATGGGCGTTAGACCCACTTCTCGGGGGAGGAGTGGGCACTCGACGTCTATCATCACGATCAAATCGGTCATCATAGTGGTCCCGCCGGCCTTCACGTCCCACGTGCCTCGGAGGTGACCTTGGGCTGTGAGCCGACTGAACAGTATTCGCAGCGACGGATCGATTGTGAATCATGTTGCGCGACTGTGACACAACTGAATTCTGATCTCCTGCCGCCCGGAGCAAATCCCTGATCTGCATCAAGCCTCTTCCAGCCTCCGACTGGGAGGGATGAATTGACTCCGCTATACGGGCTACAGCTGCCAAATTCTGAATCGGGGTTCGATATACCTGAGTCGGTTGCGGAAAGAGCTGACGTCGGCTGGAGTCAGGTACTCGTTGACGCGCACGCTCGTCGAGTGCTCGCTGGAGGTTCTCCAGTTGAGTTCATTCAGCCAAGTTGGCCAAACGCGCCTCTTCCAAAGCATGAGCCTCAGGAGTTTCTCCTGCGATGGGAGTATGCAGGGTATCCATGTTCCGGCGGCGAAGATCTTCTCTTTGCTGAGAAGTGAGTGGCTCGGGCTGATATTCTTCGTGGGCCCGAGCGGGATCACCTCCATCGTCCATCCCGTCGGCGCGGGGGAAACCGGGAGGGCTACGAGGCCCGTTGACCATCAGGACCTCCGCCGCTGGATCACTGCTATCGCACTCGGATGCAGTCTCTACGGAGCCAGTCGACAGATCAAACAGGCTATAGAGAGATTCGTCGGGCTCAATTGTCGTGACTTGGGTGGTGGCCGATTGGCGAGCCACTGCATGTCTCACCCACCGCTGAAGCCTCGACCGACCAGAGCGCTTGCGCTGGCGGGAGACAGGGAGGGAGGATGACACAGGACTCGACTGGTATGGGGTCGACGGCTGCCGCAGCAGGACGCCGCGGACACACGCCCGAGAGTGTGTCGCCCCGCGGACGGGGAGCGCGTCGATGTCGAGTGGTGCCTCCTGGAGCCAAGCGGAGTCGTCGGCGATGAAAGCGAGCGCACCGAGACGGATCTCGCGGCCCTCGACCAGAGCTCCGCCAGAAACCATGATGAAGGCAATCAGACAAATTGCAACTTCTCCAAAAAGTCGCTAAGACACCTGCCCCACGGTGGGCGCCAACTGTCGTGGTTCTAAGTCTGACAGTAGAATGGGGGGTAGGAATGGAGAGGCAAGATCCTAGCTATGGAGTAGTTGTACACACGAGTGTTTTACAAGTTCAGGCCCTTCTCAGAGGAAGTAATAGCCCTACGTCTCAGAGCCCAGAGGCGGTCGACTAGTTTTTTGTGTATATGAGTTACAGGGGTGCGAACCCTTTACACTGAGGAGGGGGTTGGCTTATATAGAGTTCGCCAGACCCCTCCGGCCCTCAGTTATGTAGGGTTTAAAGTACATTAAGACAGGGGGTTATTGGTAATGCCCTCATAAAGTGCCATGAAGATTATTAAAGCTACTTAATGACAGACCGTTGCATGCTGAGTGACTTTAGGTCTCCTGGTCGTCGAGTGGTTAGCTTCATGGTCGAGTGGCTATCTTCATCATCGAGTGTCCTTGAGTTTGTCGAGTGAAGTCCCTCTTGGTCGACTGGAAGGTAGCTTCTTCTAAGGATGTCCTTGGGTAGGGTATCCTAGATAGGTCCATGACCCTACCCTAGGTACATGTCTTCATCAATAAGTATATGAGTTCTTTTGACTAATGTTGAGTCCATGGATTACACGCACTCTCACCCTTCCATCATTACTAGCCTCTTCGGTACCGTGCATTGCCCTTTCTCACCTTGAGAGTTGGTGCAAACTTCGTCGGTGCATCCAAACCCCGTGATACGATATGCTCTATCACACATAAACCTCCTTATATCTTCCTCAAAACAGCCACCATACCTACCTATTATGGCATTTCCGTAGCCATTCCGAGATATACTTCCATGCAACTTTCCACCATTCCGTTCATCATGACACGCATCATCATTGTCATATTGCCTTGCATGATCATGTAGTTGACATCATATTTGTGGCAAAGCCACCATGCATAATTTTTCATACATGTCACTCTTGATTCATTGCCCATCCCGGTACACCGCCGGAGGCATTCATATAGAGTCATATCTTGTTCTAGTATTGAGTTGTAAATAAATAGAAGTGTGATGATCATCATTATTAGAGCACTGTCCCCAAAAAAAGAAAGGCAAAAAAAAGAAAGGACAAATTAAAAAAAAGCCCCCCCCAAAAAGGGGGCAATGTTACTATCCTTTTCCACACTTGTGCTTCAAACTAGCACCATGTTCTTCATATAGAAGGTCTTTCATGTTGTCACTTTCATATACTAGTGGGAATTTTTCATTATAGAACTTGGCTTGTATATTCCTACGATGGGCTTCCTCAAAATGCACTAGGTCTTCGTGAGCAAGCAAGTTGGATGCACACCCACTAGTTTCTTTTGTTGAGCTTTCATATATTTATAGCTCTAATGCATCCGTTGCATGGCAATCCCTACTCGTCATGTTGACATCAATTGATGGGCATCTCCATAGCCCGTTGATTATCCTCGTCAGTGTGAGACTTTCTTTTTTTTTGTCTTCTCCACACAACCTCCATCATCATATTCTATTCCACCCATAGTGTTATATCCATGGCTCACGCTCATGTATTGCGTGAAAGTTGAAATTTTTTTGAGATTATTTAAGTACGAAACAATTGCTTGGCTTGTCATCGGGGGTGTGCAAGATGGGAGCATTTTTGTGTGATGAAAATGAAGCATGACCAAACTATATGATTTTGTAGGGATGAACTTTCTTTAGCCATGTTATTTTGAGAAGACATGATTGCTTTGATTAGTATGCTTGAAGTATTACTATTTCTTATGTCAATATGAACTTTTATTTTGAATCATTTGGATCTGAACATTCATGCCACAATAAAGAAAATTACATTGAGAATTATGCTAGGTAGCATTCCACATCAAAAAATCTGTTTTTGTCATTTACCTACTCGAGGACGAGCAAGAATTAAGCTTGGGGATGTTTGATACATCTCCAACGTATCTATAATTTTTGATTGTTCCATGCTATTATATTACCCATATTGGATGTTTATGGGCTTTACTTTACACTTCTATATCATTTTTGGGACGACCCTACTAACCGGAGGCCCAGCCCGAATTGCTGTTTTTTTGCCTATTTCAGTGTTTCGAAGAAAAGGAATATCAAACGGAGTCCAAACGGAATGAAACCTTCAGGAGCGATCTTTTTGGAACAAACGTGATCCAGAGGACTTATAGTGGAAGTCAAGAAACAAAGGAGGAGGCCACGAGGGTGCCCGGCATGCCCCCTACAGGTGGGTGCGCCCCCCACCCTCGTGGGCCCCTCGAGCGTCCACCGACCTACTTCTTCCTCCTATATATACCCATGTACCCCGAAAACATCAGAAGCGACCACGAAAAACTATTTCCACCACCGTAACCTTCTGTATCCGCGAGATCCCATCTTGGAGCCGTCGGCGGCGCTCCGCCGGAGGGGGAATCCACCATGGAGGGCCTCTACATCATCTCCGAGGCATGTCCTATGAGTTGTGAGTAGTTTACCATAGACCTTCGGGTCCATAGTTATTAGCTAGATGGCTTCTTCTCTCTCTTTGAATCTCAATACAAAGTTCTCATTGATCTTCTTGGAGATCTATTCGATGTAACTCTTTTTGTGGTGTGTTTGTTGAGATCCGATGAATTGTGGGTTTATGATCAAGTTTATCTATGAGAAATATTTGAAAATCTCCTCTGAATTCTTTTATGTGTGATTAAGTTATCTTTGCAAGTCTCTTCGAATTATCAGTTTGGTTTGGCCTACTAGATTGATCTTTCTTGCAATGGGAGAAGTGCTTAGCTTTGGGTTCAATCTTGCGGTGTCCTTTCCCAGTGACAGAAGGGGCAGCAAGGCACGTATTGTATTGTTGCCATCGAGGATAAAAAGATTGGGTTTATATCATATTACATGAGTTTATCCCTCTACATCATGTCATCTTTCTTAATGCATTACTCTATTCTTTATGAACTTACTCCAGATGCATGCTGGATAGCGGTCGATGTGTGGAGTAATAGTAGTAGATGCAGGCAGGAGTCGGTCTACTTGTCATGGACGTGATGCCTATATACATGATCATGCCTAGATAATCTCATAATTATTCGCTTTTCTATCAATTGCTCGACAGTAATTTGTTCACCCACCATAATAATTATGCTATCTTGAGAGAAGCCACTATTGAAACCTATGGCCCCCAGGTCTATCTCTTATCATATAAGCTTTCAATCTACTTTTATTTGCATCTTTACTTTTCCAATCTATATTATAAAATACCAAAAATATATTTATCTTATCATATTATCTCTATCAGATCTCACTTTCGCAAGTGGTTGTGAAGGGATTGACAACCCCTTTATTGCGTTGGTTGCGAGTTCTTGTTTGTTTGTGTAGGTGCGTGGGACTTTTGAGAAGCCTCCTACTGGATTGATACCTTGGTTCTCAAAAACTGAGGGAAATACTTACGTTACTATTGCTGCATCACCCTTTCCTCTTCAAGGAAAACCAACGCAAGCTAAAGACGTAGCAGTGTGTTGAGGAACTCAGCGTCCCTTGGGTGGTCCTAAGAATGAAATACAAGTGTCGTTAGTTGCGATTAGGAGTAGGCAATGGTGGACAGTATGAAAAGGAAGAGGGTTGTGAGCTAACCGCAACATGGCCGGCATAGTGCTCTACCTCCAGAACTATGGAGCAAGTGTTCTCATCACATGAGGCGCCGCTAAGGTCTCTTAGCTTGGACACTTGGATCCATCAACCTCTCCATTTCCTCAGGTGGTTGTACACCTGGGTGGCAGACACCTTTTGCCCACAGAACTCGAACACCTGCGTCGCAACGTTGTTCAAGTGCACCTTCTTGAAGCCCTTGTCAGTCCTAACTCCACTAGAGATGAGCTCACACATCTTATTCAGCACAAATGTGGACATGAACGGCTGCCACTTCATGTTGTTCGACCTACCATCCTTCTTTGCCTTTGCTGCTGCTACCTTGAGTGCAACGGCAGCAACAGCAGTAGCAGGAGTTAGCTCAACGAGCACTACTGGCACATAGAGGGAATCAGACGCGAACACCTCTGAATCATGTGCCATCTCGGACATAGTCTACGAGTCCTCGACAAACGATGGAGCAAACTGGCTGTCAGACAGGACAAGGGCCTGACTAAGATCTTGCGTCTACGTGGTCATGTCCTACAATCGTAGCATGCATTGACAGTAAGCATAGCACACAACATACCGGAGAATCCATGAAAGCAGCAGCATACATGTACATGGTTCATGGCTATCATACTAAGCATACCCGACAACCTATGAGCACGAACATACATCTACAACAAACAGCATGCTACAAATGGACCACCAATAGGTACAAATCATAGATCTAAGCACGAATCAACACAAGCACAAGGTTCAACTTCGAACTCTACTACTAATCTAGCCTACCACATGCTTGAACATCTAGCCCTACCATAAATTGCAACCGCAGCATAGCAATCAACCATATCAGCTCACAGATTATACCACTAATCAACCATGCATCTAGATCAAATCCTAGCTGCAGTTCAGATCTAGCTAGAAGGAACAAAGAGAAAGGGGGATTGAACTCACAGAGGCCATGGCTGCAGCTCGAGGACGAGGGGGGACGGTCGTGGAAGATCAACGCCGGTCGGTGAAGGAGTGCCGACGCCGTGGACCGTCGGCCGATGAAGATCCGCCGCTTACCTGCTCGTCGGTGCCGATGCATGTCGGAGGGAAAGCTCGAACGAAGGGAGAATGGTGGCGGGAGTTGGGGTGGTGAGGAAGGGGGCTAAATAGGGGTGGACTCGGCGGGAGGTGAGCCGAAATCCTCCCGCCGATTTTTCGGTGACGCGGGTGAGCTCACGCCATCTCCCTGCTTGCACGAGGGAAAAAGCGCGTCGCCCTCCCCTGCCTCGCCCGAGCCAGGCTCGCGAGCTACTGTCGATTCGGGCGTTTCCCCTAGGCCTGGCCTGGACGTGCTTTAAGTTCCGTGCGATGTGGGCCGCACAGTGAATGCAGGTTACCAAACGGACTCAATCTTTCCTGCACGGGCCAGGCTGGGCCATATGCAGGCAACCAAACACGCCCAATGTGGTCTCGCCAGCCCATCCGTGGTATACCATCTCCAACGTCATCATGTAGTTTTGTGGTGCCGTTGCACGAGTGGAGACAATGTGGCCATCCAGCTCGTCAACCATGATGATGGTAAGTTTTGCTTCTTGTTGCTCTATATGTTTGTAAATTCATTCATTCACTCAATGTTTTAACTTGATAATAATCATGTTGTGTAGCTCGGACGTGTTGCCGTATTGTACTATAGGACAGAGAGCAAACCATTTACATTCATACATGTTGGATGAAGCTCAAGGACAAGGGTGCGTGAAATGAAGTGTGCCGATTCTGGCTCAAGTATCATTGAATTTGGAATCGATGAAGGGTGGGCTCGATTGAAACCATACGAGATGGCTCATGATTTCATATTTAACATTTTTTATGATAAAAAGGGCGTCGGTCTGATTTTCAATAGCAATAACCATAAAGTTCTTATAAAACTACTGAAAATGAAAATCAAAACTTATGACAAGGCACCTACAATATCAGACTATAAAAGACCTCACCAGATCTAAGGAGCTCTAGACCATCGACAAGAGGTAGTCCAGGAAGATAACAACAAACGTTGGAGACGTTGTTGTCTAATACTCCCTTCGTCACATTTAAATGTTGCTCAAACAGATGTATAGCATCTACCCTCTCAACAGCAGCAGAAAACAAAAGGGTATGAATATAGTTTTTCCAAATCAACATACACACAAAAGTGATAACATTATCAGCAAGCTTCTCTCCACCGGTCTCCCACCTAGAATGTTCCTTGATCTCCCATCAATCTTCAATCGATCCAGAGAATGCCAAAACGCAAACCTTGTACCGCTCTAAACTCATTGTTTGTTGTTTGTTGGTGCACTTTACCACCCACCTAATCTTTCTGATCTTTCTGTTTTTTCTGCAAAATGTTCCAATCACTCAGCCATCTATCTATTATATTAAGGGCATGTACAATAGGGGCAGTTGGTAGGTGCTTCCCGGCGCATTCACATAGACAAAAAAGTATGAGGCATTCAGTTGAATAATTTCTTTCGCAATGCAGTGCGTTGAGACCATCAACTTTGGGACCCACGTAGTGAGCTGAAGCTTGGCAAGAGGTAACATGCATAGGAATGCGCGCTCACCGTCGCCAGCATGCCCCTCTTTCTCTCATCACTTTTGGTCGTTGGACCACAACCTCTCTCCCCAAATACCCACCTCTTGCAGAAGAATCATCTGTCTTTGTGAGGCAACCACTTTTGTTTCACGCTTGGCATCCGAGCCTAGCTGACATGCGGGGTAGCACCCTTGGGGCATACTGTTGACCATGCCCTAATAGAGACACAAAGGTTAGTAACTTTAACATTGTCAAAAATGATGCCCTCCTATTCAAATTAATTGACGCGGTTTCAGTACGACTTTACTAGTATAAAATACTAAAGCTACATCAATTAATTCAGATCAAAGGGAGTACTCTACTGTTTCTTAATTTCCAGATGGTCTAGAAGACCACGGCAACAGGTGTGAATACCGGATGTTTCTCACCAGATTTGAATTTGGAGGAAGGACTAGGTGCAGATTTTTTTCGAGTTTCAAGCTAGGAACACTGTGGCAGGAACGTGTCAAAGTCAACGCAAAGACTCTGCCCACACTGCTCAGCTTAGATGCTGATTGATAACGTGTTCAAAAAAAAAATGATGCTGATTGATGATAGCTGTGTTTTCTACCAGTTATTAGTGATGGCAGTCGACGTGCTGGTCTTTGCTTACCCAAGAAAAACTCAATGTCGCCTCGCTCTTGCTATCAACTTTTTTTTCTTTCTTTCTATATCAACTAAAATTGCTTGTGATTTACTCCGTATATTGTAATGGCATCCGTCTGATCGCCTGTGTGTGAGATGGTATTCTGGTCTCTTGTCCGGCGCCCATTTTCATCACGCATTGCGACAGAATTTTCTTGGTAACTGGCGTGACAATACAATATTTCCTTTGGAAGCAACGGAAAGTAAATAATTTGCATTCACCATTTCCAACTGCAAGCGCCCAATGCTGCAGCATCCTCTGCACTCCGCAAGAGCACGAATCCTAACAAGCAGCCGTCGAAAAAGGAGACACGCTAAGCTAAAGACGTCATCCGCGGCGGCATCGGCGGGCACTCCGACCGCGGCAGCCCCGGCAGCGGCGGCGGCCCGAGCCCTCCGCGGCAGAGCGGGCACGTCCGGCGCTTCCGGAGCCAGCGGTCGACGTCGCAGCTCGCGTGGTAGAAGTGCCCGCAGGCCGGCACCACCCGCACCAGCTCGCCGGCCTCGCCCTCGCCGTACTCCGACAGGCAAATGGCGCACCGCTCCTCCTCTCCCTCCCCCTTCTCCTTCTCCTTCTTCCTGGCGGCCGCCTGCTCGTACGTCATGAGCGTGTCGTCGCCGAGGGCGGCCTCGACGTCGGCGTCGTGCACCGCGGCGCTCCCGGTGGCGCCGGCCGCGTCGTCGCAGGCTCCACCGGTGGCCATGACGGCCACGGCGACGATGATGACCGCCATCACGACCACCGCGGCGATCTGGAGGTGGAGCACGAGTTCCGGGTCCATGCTCAGTGCTCCTTGGCCAATGCCAATGCCAATGCCAGCGAACTACCGCTCCAGTCCAGCCTCCAGCCTTTGTATAGGAGCTCTCCGGTCCAGAGCCTTCTCGGCCAAGTCAGGACGTAGTGTGAAAGAAAGGCGGAGGTTGAGCTTTCCCAGAATGTTTCAGCTGATTTCCGCCTTTCTTCTTCCACTGGACAATTCCCTTGTGGCTGTCTTGTTTCACTTCACTACTCCGGTTTTGGACTTAATTCAATTGTCTTCTTCTCTTCTCTCTCTTTTTATCCCTTTTGAAAATGAATCAATATGTGATTACGCGTAACTTGTATCCCTTTGCCACCCTTAATATAAAATGAAAACGACGTCGCTTTCTTCCATTTACAACAGCCTCACTGGTTATGAAAACTAAAGCTGTTTGCTCACCAATTGACTTCTGTATTTTCTTAAAATCCAATCCTGTTTTTTATTCCTTTTTTTTTTTGCGGGAGATCATGTTTCTAATTCTTCTTTCAACTAAAAGAAGTTATCCACATCATGTTTTTTCTTCTGCGGTGCGCATTAGGTTACCTACAAAGAATTTGTCAAAAAAAAAGGTTACAAACAAAGAATTGCTCTAAAATTAATCAGATAGATCATACTAGAAATTTATCCAATTGATTAATCCTAATGGAGTATCGAAAAGACAGGAAGGGCTATAGTAAGATTATTATCCCTGGTATTCGTCATAATTTTTACCATATGATTAGTTGATGCGCTCGCTCGCGTGCCGACCACATAGAAAAACAGAAGCACTAAGATTGCAGTAACGCGCTTTGTTTAAATATATAAATCGTATGTATTTATACTGCACTTGCTCGGACAGTAACGTTTTAGATTCTACACCGCTGTGAAAATTCGCGGCAGCTGACACTGGCAAAATCGTGGAACCATCCAATTGTGTCGTAGGCCGGCCCCGCTCCAGGAAAACCTTCACGCTCGCTTCTAGAACATCTAGTTCTTGTGTTGCTTTCCTTGTGAGCTCTTTGACTCGGGTGACATCTCTCGGTGTCCTCAGTCGTTCCTTCCTCTTCCGACTGGAAAGAACCCATGCGACCTGCGTCCGCCCGCGTCTTGGACGGCTCTCAGGCTCTCGGATAGCTAGAACACGTCAAAGTCAACTGATGAACCCACTGGTCTGGTACGGTGGTACCCTCCCCTGTAAGCGTTGGTAGACTGATGGCGATGTTATGAACATTTTGATAATCAACTTGACGGTTTTGCTGACTGTTTACAAAACGCGTAGAGAGACGAGTGGGAGGAGCAGCCAAGCCCCGAGGCCGAAGACGGCGGGGACGCCGGCGACGGTGAGGCCTCGGACAGGAGTGACCCGGAACTTACAATGACACGGCGGCGGGCGACACAGGTGGAGGCCTGGAGGGAAGTCGAGGTTGGCGGGTTCGGGTGGAGGGTGCGGACTCGCCGGAGAAGAAGATGAGCATGTCAGACGTGAGCAGGAGGAAGGGATGGCGGCCGTTAGATTTCAGTAATTCAACCGACCGATGTAAATAGCTTTTCCAGGCAAGTGTGGCATGGGTGCTTCTCACCCAATTCGCCATCGGCTGTTGTTTCTCATTTGCCTACCTGTGTTAAACGTATCAGAAATATGAAAGGCCATCACTTGGACACGTCATCACCTAATCCCTATTAGTTAAGCCGTTGGCGTGATGCACCGTAACGAATGAAATTCGCACCGGAACCAGTAAAATTCTTGGAGCAAAGAGAGAACGTCCCATTTCACCAGTAGCAAGCTGACGTAAATGAAGGTGGAGTACAATGCATCTGTCTCTACTAAGACTACTACGAAGCTCGAAGCAGCTGGAGCTGATCGGCGAAAAAAATGATCGACTATGCTACTACTACGACGACGGCGGCGGCGGCGGCGCGGGTCGGCGGGCGCGGCCAGAGCGCGCCCCGGCAGAGCGGGCAGGTCCGGCGCGCCCGGATCCACCGGTCGGCGTCGCACGCGGCGTGGAAGAAGTGCCCGCACGCCGGCACCACGCGCACCACCTCCTCGGGCGCCTTGGCGTACTCCGACTGGCAGAACGCGCAGCAGCGCTGCCGCGCCCTCGCCGCCTCGCCCACCTGCGCGTACGCCACCAGCGTCGCGTCGCCCAGCGCGCGCTCCACGTCCTCGGCCGCCGCCGCGGCGCCGGCGTCGTCCCTGCAGGCGCCCGAGGCGGCGGCGGCGAGGGCGACGATGAGCACCGCCAGGGCGACCACCGCCGCCACCTCGAGATCGAACGCCATGGCGGGGCTCATCTCTTCCGTCTTCCTTCCTTCCTGGCCTGATCGATGGAACGAACGGCAGTGCGCGACACCAACCTTGTATGCGCAGTGCGTGTGCTCTTCCGAGCTTCCCTTCTTCCTTGGCCTGACCTCTTTTTGTAGTATCTTCCGTGTTTCAGCTAACCAGATTAACGAACGGGCCTTCTTTTCTCGGTGGCCTTCTTTTCCGTGTCTCCCCTCCCCTCTCACTCGGCTCGCGGTCTGCTTTCTGTACGAGCTGGCGGTTACCACGAATAAAAGTTTTTTTTTCACGGAAAATTACCAATCTATTCATTTTTAATCATGACAGTACAACGAACACCAGTAATAATAAAAGCTACATCCAGACCCGTAGACCGCCTAATGACAAACTTGGTTATGTTAGAATCTTCAGATTTGTGCGAGTGTTGTTTTCCTTTTTCTTTTTCACGTATGGTTGGTATCGAGACACTATTTTAAAGGAAATAAAGATTAAAAGTTCATGCCTACAAACGTTGGCATCAAAATCTAATGTCCCACTCCAATCAAAAGAGAAAGATCTAATGTACTACTTTAGAGTTTGAATCATTAGATTTTTTCTGTCTAGTGATTTGATCGAGACACAGTAAAATCGCAGCCACTGCGATTTAAGGTCTAAGCCATGACCTAAGGCCAACCAGCATGACACAACTGCAAAAAACAACACAATAAAAGGGGGTTTAAGATCAACATGCAAATGCCAGCACGGGCACATAATCCTGATAACTTTTGTCAATGTTTGTCACTGAAAATTTCTAGAATTTTCTTAATTTGTTTTCAATATTTTTTTCGATTTTATGGCTCACCCGAGATCATTTGAGCTCGAGACTAGAAGAGTACTTCGTCGATTTCCTTTCTTCTTCCGGTGGACAATTCCCTTGCGGTTGTCTTGTTGCTACTCCGGTTTTGCACTTAATTGTCTTCATCTTTTTCTTCTCTCTTTGCTTTGCTCTACGGTAGAGTTGGACTTAATCAGGATGTGATTACCATGTAACTTGTATCCCTTTGCCTCTCTAAATAAAATAAAATGGAAAATGTCTTCCATTTACAACAGCCTCACTGGCTATGACAACTACACTGTTTGTTCATCGGTCGATTTTTTGTAAAAAACGATATTTTCTTATTCTCTCGATAGAAAAATGGCTATCCACATTATTTTCGGGGAAAACCTTCTCGCTTCTAAAACATTAGTTCGGAGTCGTTCCTCTTCCCACTGGAAGGAGAGCGTAGCCTAAGTTAAGTTAGAACACGTCAAAGTCCACGCGAGGACTACTATGGTACTCCTGTGCACGTGTTGGTCGATTGATGTTATTATTTGAACATTAACTTACGGTTTCGCTAATACAATACTCAGCCAACCCAAACTAATCTTTGCGTCAACCGATCTCCAGAACGCGTAGAGAGACGAGGGGAAGGAGCATCGAAGCCCCGAGACCAAAAACGGCCATGTACGAGGAAGACGGCGAGGCCTCGGACGGAAGCGAGCCCGTAACCGGCGACGACGCGGCAACGGACGACGACGCAGATGTTAAACGCATCAGATGTATGATGAAATGTTATCAACTGGACACGCTATCACCACCTAACGCCGATTACTTAATTAGTATTACGCCGTTGGCGTGATGCGCCGGACGCCAGCCCACCAAAGTTAGTTCTTGGACAAAGAAATGGTGTGCCGTTTCACCAGTAGCAAGCTGACGTACGTGCCCAAGTAAGTGACGGCGTACAATGCGAGAATAGAATTTTGGAATTCGGGTGTATTTGAGGACCTTATTTTAAATACTTTGAAAATCACATTTAAGGTTTCAAAAAATTCTGAAAACAATTCTACTTGATCATATGGATTTATAGTACACATGTGTAAAGTTTGGTGATGAAATAAGTAAATATGCGACCTATACAAAAATGACAAAAATGGTTATTTCCAAATAGTGAATAATGCATGCACTGTTCACCTTTCCAAAATCATGATTTTGTCATTTTTGTGTAACTCACATGGTTACTTATTTCAGCATCAAAATTTACACATGTGTAATATACATTCATATAAACATATTGATTTGTTTTTAGAATTTTTTGAAACTTTAAAATAGCATTTTGGCACAGTTCCAAAAATAGGGCTCCAATGCATCGGGGTTCCAATGTGACTTTTTGCGTACAATGCATCTTTCTCTACTACTACGATGCAGCTGAAGCTGATAGGGGGAAATAATGATCGACTATGGTGGTACTACTACGGCGGCGGCGGCCAGAGGGCGCCCCGGCAGAGCGGGCACATCCGGCGCGTCCGGATCCACCGGTCGGCGTCGCACGCGGCGTGGGAGAAGTGCCCGCAAGCCGGCACGCGCACCAGCTCTTCCGGCGCCTTGGCGTACTCCGGCAGGCAGAACGCGCCCTCGCCCGCCTCCGCGTACGCGTACGCCACCAGCGTCGCGTCGCCGAGCGCGCGCTCCGCGTCGTCAACCGCCGCTCCAGCGTCGTCGTCGGAGGCGAGGGCGATGATGAGCACCGCCACGGCGATCACCACGGCCACCTCGAGATCGAGGGCCTGATCGATCGGACTGCAGGGCGCGACAGTAACCTTCTATGCGCAGTGCACGTCCTCTTCCCTTTGATTGGTGTGGCCTCCTTTTGTAGTATCTTCATTGCTCCAGGTTAACCAAATTAACAGGGCATCTGCCTTCTTTCCCGTGTCTCACATCACTCGGCTCGCGCTCTGGTCGGCAAATTTCCTTCTTGCAGTGGCCAAGTCGGTTACAGCATCTCCAATAGATGGTTCAAATTTTAACGGTCCAAAACCGAAGATTTAAAATATGGTCCGTCAAATATGTGCTTTAGAGCTTCCGAAATGCTCAACTCCAACAGATGGTTTAAATCAGAGATGTAAAAGAGCAACTCCAACAAATGGTCCAAAACGAAGATGTAAAATTGCCTTGATCGTCTTCTTCAATCTCGGGATGTAGGCCACCTTCATCAAATCCGTCGCCATCAAGCTCTCCCCGAGCGCGCCATCCTTCCCGTGATGAGCTCCTCTCCCAATTCCTCTATTTTTTTTTCCTTCGATCGGTGTCGTTTGTCACCGCTCCTGAGCACGTAGGCGGCGACGGCAGCGATAATTTGGGGAATGGCAGCGGCGGATTGCAGCTGACTGGTGCAGTTGGGCGCTTGCGGGCGGTCACCGAATTTGGACCAGTTCTCAGTAATGCAAATTTGCACCACGATGACCGGATGGTCCAAAATTTAGGTATTTTTACATTTGAACCGTCTATTGAAGATGCTCTTATACTTGTGCGTCCCCTTCTGCTTTTCCCTTTGGAGCCATTATACTGGCACTTTTGCGACCTTATTTTTTGTGAAGGATAAAGTTTGTGCCTGCCTTTTGCGACAATCAAAAACTGTCTTGTGCGAAACAAGAAACGACTTAAGATCGCAGCCACAGTAAAACCATATACGGAGTACTCATGTCAACCTACGACCAACCAGCATGAAACAGCCGCAAAAACAACATTAGAAAAGGGTGCAAGACGAACGGATTAAGATTAAGATCCAAATGCCAGCACGGCACATAATCCAGATAACACAATCTATAACTCCAGCAGGACAAACAGAACTCAATGGAACAGGTCATTGTGCAGAGTGCCGGACTTCAACAAAAACGCACGTTGCAAGACTACACTGGGGTGGACAAAGAGCTCTTCACTCGTCGTCATCCTCATCGTCATCGGCGGCACCCGCAGAGTTGTTGAGGGCGTTGAGCCTTTCGACGAGGCTGGCCTTCCTCTGCTCATAGGTCAGCTTCTTGGGGTTGTATCTGCATCCAAAAGGCAAAGTTCACAATGCAGCTCACAACAAGTTGGAAAAGAAGCAGCAGTCAGGAGTAAATGGCCCTTGTCCACAATGCATCCAAAAGACAGTATGATGAAGAGCTTGCCGACTATACCTCTTGTGAGTCTTGGGAGGCGCCTTGGTTGATTTGGCCATGGTGGGATCAGCACGGATGGCAGCATGAACCTTCTTGTAAACTGCTTCCATGTCATCAGCTGAGATTCCCCTCTTGATGTACTCACTGAAGTGAGTTTGGAACTTCTCTGGTTCCTCATCTGCTAGTGACTGGAATAAGAGAAAGGCAAAAGTTCAGTAAGAAATGAAAGAGGAACTAGGGTCATT
Source organism: Triticum aestivum (assembly GCF_018294505.1). Classification (NCBI taxonomy): domain Eukaryota; kingdom Viridiplantae; phylum Streptophyta; class Magnoliopsida; order Poales; family Poaceae; genus Triticum; species Triticum aestivum. The sequence continues at coordinate 555,091,879 of NC_057807.1, forward strand.
TTATTGCCCTAGGTACAAGAGCATGAACAAGAGTAATACAAAATCAAGAGAGCAATGGCTTCCAACTCACCCTCATGTAGTCAGCAACATGCCCTCCAAAGATGTACTTGCGGTGAATCTCAGCATCCAGCGACTTCTCATCCTTTTTGAAACCAGCAAATCTCTTGTCACTGTGGGGAATGTCAAGACCACCGTCCAAAGCTCCCTGCAGGAGCAAAAATAATTACACCAGCAGCAGAAAAAGCACTAGAGGGATACAACCCATGCATTCAAAAACAAAATAAGTTCTGAAGTGCAGCAGAATAGGGAGCACCATATCACTTAATGCAAATAAAAAAATGAGAACAAACAGCAATAACAATGATTTTTCACAAGGTCAAATAGCACAATAAAGCAGAACAGTTTCATGTCAAAGGCCTGTGACAAGTTACAGGTAGCTAAAGAAGAACGACCAATCATGATTTGCCAATAGTTTCATGTCAAACCTTTCAAGAAAAAATAGTTTCATGTCAAAGGCCTGTGACATTGAGTGCCTATCTGCAATCATAAAATGTACAGTAATAACATGGCTTACCTTAAGGGCACCAAACACACGGTTTCCAGTGGTGGTCCTAATAAGACCAACATCCAAAAGCGCACGGAAAGGCCTCCTCTCATCAGAAGGCTCAACAGAGAAGTCCTCGCCAGTGGCCTGAGCACAGACATATATTATTTGTGTTCATCAGAAGCAACAAATCAGGATATTAAACTAAAAAAAATGATGAAACCAAATTATACCTCAACATTGCCTTCATACTCCTCATCAAGATCACGGTTCTTGAGCACACGACGGGCCAAAAGCAGACCAGTGCAGTAGGCTACATCATGCATTCAGAAAATTAGATTAGAAAAGAGGCATGCATACACAGCATGCATTAGCACATTCATTCAGTAGATAAAATCAACCTGCAGCATAGTTGGTGAGGCCAACTTCAAGACCATAGCGAGGCAACTCATGGGAGTAAGCAGCGGCCATCACGATATCACCAGCAATGGTAGCATACACAATTTGTGCAGTGACATCCTTGTTGGTCTGAAGTACTATTGTTAAGAGATACAACATGCCTCCAAGGTAATAATAAGCAGAACATTGATGATTGACAAGTGCACAAATTATAACGAAGAAACTTTGAAGGATACAAATCGCACAACAAAACGGTACTTGGGGGTATTGTATTTGTTCTTGTCCTGGTTTGTGAGCCTCAGCCTGGCCCTGTAGTCGGTCTTCCCCTCTGAGAAAACATGGGGAAAAGGAAAATCAGCCAGTCAGAATCGCTGTCAAATGACAGAAGTGGCAGATTCATGGAGAGGCATGTGTTAGACATACGGCGCCTTCTCTTGAACTTGACTTGGAAACGCTTGGAGTACGCCCTTGTCTTCTGGTTCTTGATGTACACCTACAAGACGTATCAAAGAGAAGCACATGAGTATACACCTAGGTTTGGAACATCAGTGCTACCCTGGAAATCCTAGTAATCAATCAGGCGGCACAAACAAAACATTTAAGACAAGATTTTAAGTAGCTCATAGTTCTATTCAATGACGAGAAACCTCATGGAACCTCCCAAGCTTAGGATAATCAAGGAAGTAATTCCTATATAAACCCCAGTCTACTATCGCGACAAGAAACAAAACCGCAGCATAAACCAATCCCTCGTCAATCCACTACAATAGTGAATCTGGTCTAAGAAATGGGAACTTCTTCTCAGTTCTAAAATTAGAGCAGGCAAAGAGCTAGTAGAGCATGATTTGCGAGCAATAAAATCTTATCAAGCGGCACAAATCCAGATCTAACAGATTCTACGAGCGGCGAGGACTATTCCTCCACGACAGAGCAAAAACCCCGCAGATCTGACCAGTCCAGTGCTGAACCCTTAAGCCCTGAGTTGGGTAGTGCAAGCTATGAAACAAGAATCGAAAACCTAGGCGCCGATTCCTGCAGCGAAGGCGCACGAAAGCCAGACGCTGCGGGCAGCAACGCAAGCGCGGACTGAAGCAGCAGCCATGGAGGAAGAGGAGGCGGTGAGATCGGACGTACCATCGCGCCTGCGAGGAGGGAGCTCCTGCGGATGGAGGAGGCGGCGGCGGCGCGGGCGGGCGGGCGAGCGGAAGGGCTAGGGATGGGAGGCAGCGTGGTGGCGCTTATATATACGAGGGGGCGGGCCTGGCTGCTTGCTGGGCCGCGGTGCGAGTCACCCCCGAATAGGTGGGCTTCTTTCGGTCTGCTTCTAAGGCCCATGAACTGCGTTTCGGTTTTTTTTTTCCTTATTCTCGGCTCACTGGAGAGCTTAGAGCATAACGGCCGCTGTTGCATGTTGCGGTTGCAGAGTGGAGAGAGCAGTTGGTCGTTCCATCGCTCGTCTTATGCTGATACTAATACCTCTGTAAAAAAATATAAGAGCGTTAAGTTATTACTTATCTTTATTTCTAAAAGAGGAGTCTGCGGTTGTGATGGTGCGTTCATACATCGTTCGCTCGTTCGCCCCTCCCCTCGTCCCACCCTTCCCAGTGCCAAAGTCATACATGAAAACAAACCCAAATAATCCTAAAGAAACAAACCCAAATAATCGGCACCGTTGTAATCTTCCTCCGTACGTACTAAAAATAATTAGCCTTCCTCCCACCATGGTAAGTGCAAAAGTAGTATACGTGGGAAACAAACCATAGAATCCTAACAATACTTAGCCCAATTATTACATACTAAACATAAAGCACATTCTCAAAAAGAAAACATAAGGCACAAGATAAGAAAAACCCGACAAGATTGATAACGCCTCAAGTACTCACCATCAAGCACAGACGATACATTGCTGGGAGATCATGATGGCGATCACACCAGGTCACCATGGAGGTCACATGAGTTTATCATCAACCTGTCAGCCTCGCTTTCATCATCCGGAGGTGAGTTCACCTTTTGACAAAGCCATATGTTTCTCCGACGTGGTGCTCTTTCTTGTGGATCTTCATAGTCCTGATATATGCATTACTAATTTATTTAGTTCACAAAAGGCGATGCATGGCGAACTACTATTAAAAATGATTGTCATAGTTTTGGGGTTTCATAGGCTAGATAGATTGTAAGGGCATCTCCAGCCGTTGCCCCCCCCCCCAGGACGCATACAAAATCGCCCCCTGGGGGCGAGCCGGCGATACACTCGGCGCTGGGGGCGGTTTTGCGCCCAGTCGTCGCCCCCAGCTCGCCCCCAGGCGCCGAAATTGGCCCACTTTGCAGCCCAATTTCGGCGAATAAACGGCCCATATGGGCGAGAATAGACCCATATTCGGCGTGGTTTCGCCGTGTCTCGGCGTTCAATTATCAACACAATTATTCCTTATCACATATTTCATCACAGAAAAATCAAATACTTCAACAAAATACTACAACAACAAATAGTTCAATACAAATTATATAGTTCAACAGATAAAAACTCATATTTCATCACGCGGCGTCCCCCTTGAGCCTCCATAGGTGCTCAATCAGATCTTTCTGCAGTTGATGATGCACCTGTGGGTCTCGGATCTCCTGACGCATACTGAGATAGGCAGTCCAAGTTGCCGGTAGCTGGTGATCAACTTCGGCTAGAGGACCCTGCCTGTAGTATGGTTCAGTGTCAAACACTGGGTCTTCTTGCTCGCTCTCGATGATCATGTTGTGCAAGATGACACAGCAAGTCATGATCTCCCACATTTGATCTTTCGACCAGGTCTGAGCGGGGTACCGAACAACAGCGAATCGAGATTGGAGCACACCAAATGCCCGCTCGACATCCTTCCTGCAAGCCTCCTGAAGCTTCGCAAACCAGGCGTTCTTGCCTCCTGCCACAGGGTTTGAGATCGTCTTCACAAATGTCGACCATCTTGGATAGATGCCGTCAGCTAGATAGTACCCCTTGTTGTATTGGTGACCATTGATCTCGAAGTTCACCGGAGAAGAATGGCCCTCAACGAGCTTGGCAAAAACAGGAGAGCACTGCAGCACGTTGATGTCATTGTGAGTTCCTGGCATACCAAAGAAGGCGTGCCAAATCCAGAGGTCCTGTGTGGCTACCGCCTCAAGCACCACACTGCAACCGCCTTCGGCGCCTTTGTACATCCCCTGCCAACCAAATGGGCAGTTCTTCCATTTCCAATGCATGTAGTCGATGCTTCCAAGCATCCCAGGAAATCCTCTTGCTGCATTTTGGGCTAGGATCCGAGCAGTGTCTTCCGCATTGGGTGTTCTCAAGTATTGTGGCCCAAACACTGCCACCACTGCCCGACAGAACTTGTAGAAACACTCTATGCTGGTGGACTCGGCCATGCGCCCATAGTCGTCGAGTGAATCACTGGGAGCTCCATATGCAAGCATCCTCATCGCTGTGGTGCACTTCTGGATGGAGGTGAATCCAAGAGCGCCAGTGCAATCCATCTTGCACTTGAAGTAGTTGTCGAACTCCCGGATGGAATTCACAATCCCGAGGAAGAGCTTTCGGCTCATCCGATAACGGCGCCGAAATGTTCTCTCGCCATGAAGTGGAGCATCGGCGAAGTAGTCAGAGTAGAGCATGCAGTAGCCTTGCAGACGATGCCGGTTCTTTGCTTTCACCCGCCCCAGCGCCGAGCCACCTCGACGCGGCTTTTCGTTGCTCGCCAGCAGCTGGGCGAGGGCGACGAGCACCATCAGATGCTCTTCTTCCTGGACGTCGGTCGCGGCTTCCTCCTCCAGCAGCGTGGCGAGCTCTTCCTCCTCATCCGAGTCCATGGCTGAGACAGTCAAAACGCCGAACACCTTGCGCTCGGTGGGTGTGTACCCGCCATTAAACCGCGCCTCCGCGGCCGGAAACGGCGGCCGGAAATGCCCAGCTGCTGCGGGAGGGGCTGCCGCGGCGAAGCGCTGCTATTTTCCGGCGGGGAATGGCTATCTAGCGGAGTAGGCCGGCGGCCGTCGCCGGGATATAGCTAGTGGTGGCCGAGGGCGCGGGGGGTGCGAGGCGAGTCGGGGGAAGAAAACCTTGAGTTTTCCCCTGTCGGTGTGGGCCAGGCGTGCTTTTCCCTAGCGCCGGAGCCCCCAATGGCTCCCCAGCGCGCCGGGTTCGGCCTGTGACCGCCGGGCGGAAAAAAGGTCCGAACCGGCGATTTTCGGCGTCCTGGGGGCGTGACTGGGCCGTTTTTTCGGCGCCGGCGCCAAAAAGTGGCCTGGGGGGGCTGTTGGGGGCGCGGCTGGAGATGCCCTAATTACACAAGTCACGTGCATACCGCTGGTGGTTTCCAGGAACTTTCAACTTGAGCAATACGAAATGTAACCTCACCAAGCAAACTTGTAGAAATTCATTAAAATTTAGATGTCTGGAGAAGACAATAATGTGCGCATGGAGGAGAAACTGTGTATGTAGGTAAATATTATTTATTTTTCTTTGTTTATGAACCATGTTGTTGAAGGTTCGAAGGGCCTTAATCACCATCCCTGCACCATTTACTACTGCAGTATTTTTTTGCCCTCTTTTCTGAATTCTCCCTCATAGCATCTTTACTACCAACTAATCGTAGCACCAACTATTTTACTTTCTTTATGAACCACAGTGCTGAAGGTCCAAATGTCATTAATCATTATCCATGCAACATTTGCTTATAAGATGTCGAAGGATAAGTGAAAAATAAATGTGTATTCTCTAACAATTTGTTTAGGCATAATGTCTTAATTGATGATTTGAAGGTGACCATCTTGTAATCTTTACTGTTGTTGTTGGAACAGTCATATCGATGTTCATATGTGAACCATCCACCCAATTAGCTACAACGCTTCCCATAGCCAGTACCATGATAGCATTGGAGCCACGGGAGCATGTGGGAACATCAAATGGTATTTACCCTTTCACACGACGTTTTTACCATTGAAGTATGGTCGTCTATAGATCTAGATTTATTGAGTCTAAACGTGTGATGGGTATATTCGTTCAAATGTGGGTCTTGGATTTAGCAAAACACACACTGGCCATGCAGAAAACCCTACAACACCTCAAGGAACACTGAGTGGTGCTGAAGATATTGCTTCCAATGCAAGCATTAAAGAAGACAAACATCAACAAAGACGGAGCCGTGATAAAGAAAGGCGAGATAGCCTAACACCCGGGCAAAGAGAAGAAATGAATGCACATCGAAGAGCATCTAGAAAAAATTAGACTATCGAAGATAGGAATGCAAGCCAAAGGGCTGCCAGACAAAATCTGACAACAAAGGAGAGGCAAGAGATGAACGCTCGTAGAAGAGCAGTAAGTACAAATATACCAACTGAGTAGAGGCAAGAGATGAACGCTGGTCGAAGAGCACGCCTGCAGAGCATACACTACTGCAGGATGCTGCTAACGCGACACTACAATCAGAGACCCTTCGAGAAACTGTGTGCGATGCAATAATCGCAAACGGTGGTGTAAGAGAACCGTAAAAAATGTGCAAAATGTTTGCGATGACGGATGCATCAAACACGGTTCAGATTTTAGTTGCGTGTGCGATGCACGGCATACGGTTCAGTTCAATGAACTGTTTGCGATGAGGAAGAAGAACGGAAACGGGCAGCCAGATGAAGGCGTGTGCGATATACGGCATATAGTTCAATCGAATTAACAGTATGTGATGAGGCGGAACAATAGAAACGGACAGCTAGATAAAGGTGTGTGCGATTGAGGGCATACGCTTCATAAGGATTAATTGTTTGTGATTAGGCAACATAACAGAAGCGGTCAGCCAGATCAAAGGTGTGTGCGATTGATGGCATACACTTCACACGGATGAACTGTTTACGATTAGCCACAACAAACAAAAATAGTTAGACAGATCAACGTGTGTGCCCTAGACGGGCACACATTCTAACTAAAAGAAGCGTGCGCTATGGTAATAACGAGCGCCCACGTGAAAGGATCTAGATTGACCTAGAGGGGGGGTGAATAGGTACAATTACAAATTTTAATTGTTACTTAGCAATTTTAGGCAATAATGCAAAATATGAAGTTGAGCCTAACAATTGCAAGTGTGAAGCTATGAACTAAGCAAGGTAAACAAGTAGCTCAAGTAGGAGAGTAAGCAAGCACAATATGATATAAGTAAAGACTAAGAGACAAGTAACCACAAATAGGGAGTTAAGGTTAGGGATAACCGCAACTCTGAGAGACGAGGATGTATGCCGATGTTCACTTCCTTGGAGGGGAGCTACGTTACCATTAGAGAGGTGGGTGTTACCACGAAGGCACACCAACACCACGAAGGCTCACCCTATTCTCCCTTTGAGACAACACCACGAAGGCGTTTCTCAACCACTAGTGGTAGACCTTGGGTGGTCTCCAAATCCTCACAAACTTTCCGGGGGTAATCACAAAGAACGATTCCTCTCCGAATGACTCCTACCGCCTAGGAGTCTCCAACCTCCAAGAGTAACAAGAACTATGGGGAAAAAGCTCAAGACTTGCTCAAATCATGAATTCCTTTGGTGAACATCGATATGAAAGAAGTGGATCTATCACTTGGGTGGACAACTTCTCTCAAATGCTCTCAAATCCCTTAGGGATCTAAGATCTGGTGTTGGAGTGTGTGTGAGAGAGTGAAGATGTGTTCTTGAGGGTGCTTGAAGTGAATGGTCAATCCTCTCACGGGATAGGAGAGAGATATTGATAGTATGCCTCAATAACTGGCTGTTGGAGCCCAAAACAGCACAGCATCGTCGGACGTCCGATGCACAACGGACGACCGAAGGCTTGACAGACATCGGACATCCGACAGGGACCGGACGTCCGATGTTTTGGCACGGTATAGTAGGTAGCGGACGACCGATGTTTAGGCTCTGTGGAAAAGGTACGGAGTGACCGAAGGATATCGGACGACCGAGGGCTCTGCAGACAACGGACGTCCGACAAGGACCGGAGGACCGATGTTTTGGCTCTGGATAGGATTTGCCGGACGTCCGGTGCACACTGGACGACCGATGTTTTGGTTCTATATAGAGGCGATCGGACGTCCGGTGAGTACCGGTCGTCCGCCAGAGATGAAGATCAGACACTGACTTTGAAGTAGTTGTTTGAGCAAGACTTTAGCAATAACCCATGTTCCCCTCTTAATAGTGCGGGGTCCTATACTCAAGAATAAACATAAAAATAGTCTTGTTTCTTCGTTCTTAATGAGGTTAAACATTTCTGAAGTCATAATCCACACACACAATTGATTCCGAGGGGACTAAAACTTGAGATATACTTGACAAACTTTGTTAGTCCCCTATGAGTATATTGTCATCAACATCAAAATAATATTTAGGGCATAATTGCACTTTCAATCTCCCCCTTTTTGGTAGTTGATGACAATATACTCATAGCACAAAAGAAATCAAGTTGCTCTATGCTTTAAGACACGTGTATTTAAGAGCTCCCCCTCTCAACCATAATCATTGCAACATTATATGGAGAGCTCTCCCTCACAGAGACAACCAATCTAGAATATATGAGAAAAATATCACAAGAACCAAATAAAACCATCATCATATAAGCACAACCGCATAATATCATAATATCTCAACATTCATAGAACACAGAGGTTCAATATGTTCAACATCACAGCATAAGGCATAGATATAAAGTCATACACCCACTCAAGGTAAATGGTTCAACATAAGAGCAACATGAATAGAAAGCTAGAACTAGTTCTCCCCCTTGGCAACAACTACCCAAAAAGGGACAGAGAGAACCCTTAGACAATCACAAGTCATCATCATCATCATTTGGAGCTCCACTCCCACTAGCTTCATTGAGGAAATCAGCCCACTCAGGCCCCGAAGGAAAACCAAAGTCAGAAGGAGGAGCAGTTGGGAGGCGCTCATCGTCACTCACATCAGTAGCCCTAGAGTCACGGTGACGAGACTTCAAGGCATTCTTGGAAGTGATCAAGCGAGTGACAACATCATGGTTGTGTGTGCAGTTGAAGGAGAATGCCATCATCATGGCAGAGTGAGCCTTTCGATAAAACGAGCAAAACGCCCAAAGGACGCCGAGCTGGCATTAGCAGGATGGGAACTAGCGTCAGACCTACGAGCAAGAGCAGACTTGGAGGAACCTTTTGGAGAAAAATCATTGGCCATGTGAGGAGTGTCGGTGTACTAAAATAGGGGCGCTCTTTGTTGGGATCTATGGTAGGGTGCGTCGACTGCAAATTAAAATTTCCTACGCGCAGAACAACCAAGAACATGCTACGGGAGATGGATTACGGATCGTTACCACTAGACACGCAGTGCCGTGCAGCGGAAGAAGAGTTGGGGCAGCGCATCCGCGTGGATCGTCTCCTCCTTGTCCGATCTCCCTCGAACAACCGGTCGCCCGATCCAACGTACAAGTTCACCGGAGCGGCACAAGTGCACCGCCTCTAATGGTATCTGCGCGTGCAGGAGGAACACCGTGCGGTGGACTGCTAGGTCCGATCACACAGTCGGCGGCAAGTGGAGGTGGCTATTCGCAACACATGCAAACCCTAGTCGCAGCACCGAAGCGATCAACCGCATGAGTGTGCCGCACCTCCACTTTATATAGGCGTCCGTCACGAGCTCAACACTTGGGCCTCGCACGGACCCTAAAGCCCACAAGTCTACTCGACCATAATCCGAATACAGCTAGGACCACATCCGACCAATGTCCTCGGATCCGACCTCGTAGGTTCCTTCCCTTAAGCGCGCGACCCTTTAGGTTCAAGTCGGCTTGGTCGCTGTTCGGATCACCTCCGAACTGCACGGTTGGTAGCGGCCTCTAGCAAGGCATGCCGAACACCAAGCAGACCATGAAGCTGGTTAGGTGAACCTGTACATCATACTTTTGTTCCCTTTGCCACACGATATATGTTGTCGGGCTCAAGGCGAGATTGTCATCCTTGTGCTAGCCCGACCTCTTTCTCCTTCCAGTGATACCGACCACTATCCGGATTATCTCATAATCCTTGTCGCATGGCCATGCTTATCCTGATCGGATCACACGAGGGGCCCAGAGTATATCTCTCCTGATCGGAGGGGCAAATCCCATCTTGCTCAACCATGTCTCGCAGCATGGGACTGGACAAACCTGAAACCTACCTTTGTAACTATCTAGTCACGGAGTAGCGTTTGGTCGGCCCAAAGCAAGTCTGTCACCATCCCGAGCACATGCGTCAGCTCAGGTCTTAGGACATAGAACATATGTTGTACTAGAGACTCACATATGACATATCGTTGCGTCTCATAGTTGGGTCTGTCCGACTCAAACCTTATCTCGACTCGGATCTGACTACGTCGAATCCGATCAGACCTTCCCAAGTCCATATTATCTGGTTAGCATGGCTAGTGAGACCAAGCCATCGACCGTGTCATATGCTAGTCTAGTCGGCTACGCGTCCACACAACCCTTTCGACTAGGGACCTTTTAGGACAGTCATCATACAATGCATAGTCCCACAAACAAGTCACGTACTTGCTGATACACATCATTGATAATGTCCAAGGACTATCTTTATTTGTAAACACGTAGGAAATATCATCATACATGATTGCCTCTAGGGCATATCTCCAACAGTCTCCCACTTGCACTAGAGTCAATCAAATAGACATCGAATGCCCATAGCTCTAACGTGCCCCTCATGCTTGGGTTGTGGAAGCGGCTTAGTCAACGGATCTGCAACATTTGCATCCGTGTGAATCTTGCATAACTCTACATCACCATTCTTTATGATCTTTTGTATCAGGTGATATTTCCGATCTATGTGTCTGACCTTGTGGTGATTCCTTGGCTCCTTGGCTTGTGCGATGGCACCAGAATTATCACAATAAAGGTCCAACAGTTTCACCGAGGCTGGGAAAATACCAAGATCATCCAGAAAATGCCGGATCCAAACACCTTCCTTTGCAGCTTCACAAGCCGCAATGTATTCGACTTCTGTGGTAGAATCAGCCACCGTATCCTGCTTGAAACTCATCCAGTGCACTGCTCCTCCGTTTAGGATGTACACGAATCTAGACAGTGATCGACAATCATCTCTGTCGGTTTGGAAACTAGCATCGACGTAACCCCTTACGACGAGCTCTTCCTCACCTCCATAAACTAGGAACATCTCTTTAGTCATTTTCAGGTACTTCAAAATAGTCTTTACCGCTGCCGAGTGACTCTCACCTGGGTTGGCCTGGTATCTGCTTGTTAGGCTTATTGCAAAAGCAACATCAGGCCTTGTAGATATCATGGCATACATGATGGATCCGATTGCCGAGGCATACAAAATCCTACTCATCCTGCTTCGCTCATCAGGTGTCGAAGGACTCTGAGTCTCGCTTAGCCTTATACCATGTGAGAGTGGCAAGAACCCTTTCTTCGCCTCACTCATGTTGAACCGCTTCAACACTTTATCTATGTACGTGCTCTGGCTTAAGCCGAGCAGCCTCCTTGATCTATCTCTATAGATCTTAATGTCTAAAATATATACTGCCTCACCAAGGTCTTTCATTGAAAACTTGCCATTCAATGACTCGTTGACCGAGTTTAGCATCGAAACATCATTTCCGATCAGTAGTATGTCATCCACATACAAGATCAAAAACACTATCGAGCTCCCACTTAACTTCTTGTACAAACAAGAGTCCTCTTCACTTTTGATGAAACCGAGACCAGTGACGACCTCATCAAAACGAATATTCCAGCTCCGAGATGCTTGCCTCAACCCATAAATGGATCTTTTGAGCTTGCATACTTTACTAGTGCTAGTAGGATCAACAAAACCCTTGGGCCGTATCATATACACGTCCTCGGTTAAATTTCCATGAAGGAAAGCCGTTTTGACATCCATCTGCCATATCTCGTAATCGAAATATGCAGCTATAGCTAGTATGATCCTCACCAACTTCAGCATCGCTACCGGTGAGTAAGTCTCATCGTAGTCAATTCCTTGAACTTGTCCATAACCTTTAGCGACAAGCCGAGCTTTATGGATCTGAACATTTCCATCCACATCGGTTTTCTTCTTAAAGACCCATTTGCAACCAATGGATGTTATGCCAGGTGGCGGATCAACCAAGTCCCAAACTTGATTCTCATCCATGGACTTTAACTCGGATCTCATGGCCTCCAGCCATGCCTCAGAATCTGGGCTCACCATCGCTTCTGCATATGTGGCCGGCTCGTCGCTTTCCAGCAACAATACATCACACACTCTGCGCAATCTTTTCGACCTTCGTGGTTCTGGTGCCGCTTCCACTACGGGTTCCCTGACTGACTCCGGTATGATCTCATCACTAGCCGAGCCGTCCCCGAGTGGTCCTTGAATTTCTTTGAGTCGGACCATCCTCCCACTAGCCTCCCGACTGAGAAACTCTTTCTCAAGGAAAACCCCGTTCCGAGCAACAAACACTTTGTTCTCTTCTCGGTTGTAGAAGCTATATCCCAAGGTTTCCCTCGGATATCCCACGGATATGCATTTATCTGACTTGGGTGTAAGCTTGTCTGACATAAGTCGCTTGACAAATGCTTCACAGCCCCAAATCTGTAGAAAAGACAAACTGGGACTCTTCCCGGTCCACATCTCATGTGGTGTCTTGTCTACGAACTTTGATGGTACCGTGTTAAGTGTGAAAGCTGTGGTTTCTAGAGCGTATCCCCAGAATGACAAGGGTAAATCCGATTTGCTCATCATAGACCGGACCATGTCCAACAAGGTCCTATTCCTCCGTTCTGACACGCCGTTTCTCTGTGGCGTACCCGGAGGTGTGAGCTGAGGTACTATACCTCGACTTTTCAGATGATCATCACACTCCTGGCTCATGTACTCACCTCCACGATCAGATCGCATAAGCTTTATAGTGTTGCCGAGTTGATTTTGAACCTCGTTCTGAAACTCCTTGAACTTTTCAAAAGTCTCCGACTTGTGCCTCATCAAATAGATATACCCATATCTATTCAAGTCATCGGTAAAAGTCACGAAGTACTGATAGCCACCTCTAGCAGTTGTGCTCATTGGACCACACACATCACTAGGTATAAGTTCCAACGGCTCGGATGCCCTTTCGCAACTCTTTGTAAAAGGAGACTTAGTCATCTTGCCGAGCAAGCATGATTCACATGTCTCGAACGACCTGAAATCGAACGAAGTTAGGAGCCCATCATCATGGAGCTTCTTCATGTGTTTCAGACTAATGTGTCCAAGCCGGCAATGCCAGAAATATGTCGGATTTATCTCATTTGGCTTATGCCTCTTGACATTCACGTTATAGACCGGTTCCTGTTCTAGATTCAATATAATTAGCCCATCAATAATGGGTGCATAGTCGTGGAACATACCATTCAAAAATATCGAACAACCATTGTCCTTTAAATTGAATTCATAACCTTGACTCATCAAACATGAGGCAGAAATAATGTTCCGAGTAAGTGCAGGAATGTAATAACAATTATTCAATTCCATAATGAATCCGGAAGGAAGCTGGAGTTGCATCGTGCCGACCTCCAACGCAGCAACTCTTGCTTTGTTGCCGACCCTGATGTCAATCTCCCCTTGTGCCACATGCCTAGTTCTTACCAGCCCCTGCATCGAGTTGCAAATATGAACAACCGATCCGGTATCAAATACCCAAGAGCTACTAGGTATGTCAGCAAGGTAAATGTTTATAACATATGCAACAAGTGTACCTTTGCCTGAAGAAGCATTCCTGACCTTCTTGCCATGCCCTGCAAGCCACTTGCTATAGTTCCTCTTCCAGTGACCGGTCTCCTTGCAGTGATAACAAATGGTCTTTGAGTCCGGTCCAGACTTTGGTGCAGCGGCGGAGGTTACCGTCTCCGTGCCCTTTGCCTTAGCCTTTTCCTTGGACCAACTCTTCTTGAACTTAGCCGATTTCTGCACCATCAAGACTTGATGTGTGCCTTTCTTAATGTCCTGCTCTACCACTTTGAGCATCCCATGCAATTCAGTGAGCTTCTTATCCATGCTATGCATATGATAGTTCCAGATGAACGTCCCATAGCTGGGTGGAAGAGAACTCAGAACAGCATCTATAGCAAGCTCATCCAAGAGCGGGAAACCCAACCGATCCAAAGCTTGCACATATCCGATCATCTTGATCACATGTGGGCTCAGTGTATCACCTTCCTTCAGCTTGCAATCCATCAAGGATCGCCATACGTTGAACCTTTTGGTCCTAGCCTGTGTCTGAAACATGCTCTTGAGACTCTCAATCATATCGTAAGCCTCAACATTTTCAAAATCCTGTTGCAAATCGGGCTCCATACAAGCCAGCATCAAACAGCTGATCTCCGTTGATTCATCAACGAGTTTCTGGTAGGCATTCTTAGTTGTGGCATTAGCATTATCGGCAGGTTCCTCTGGAAGTGGATCCTCTAGAACATGTTCCTTTTTATCATGCTTGAGAACAATTCTCAGATTTCTATACCAGGTGGTAAAGTTTGTTCCATTCAGTTTATCCTTTTCCAGAATTGATTTCAATGCAAAGTTGGGTTGAGCAGGTGGTGCCATTGATCTACAACAGAAAATATGCAATCACTAAGCAATGTGTTTATGTAGAGTAATTCAAGCCTAAACAGAAATACTCCCACTGAAGTCAGCATCCCTCCGCAAACTCTTAGTGATTCAGGATCCGACTAGCGCATGCGACTAGTGAGCTTTAGCATCACTACTAGCCAACATACCTATCTGTCGGATTTCGGGTTCCGGCAGACCCTCTAGGTTCGAACTCTGGGGTGCACGCGGAGATTTCACCCTCTGCCTACCTGCACCTCACCGCCTCGCTATGAACTAAGCAATCAAGGAACAACACAAGAGACACAGAGTTTATACTGGTTCAGGCCACCATTGTGGTGTAATACCCTACTCCAGTGTGTGGTGTGGTGGATTGCCTCTTGGGCTGACGATGAACAATACAAGGGAGAACAGCCTCGCGAGGGTCTGTCCTTGGCTGGTGCGATGAACTGCTAGGGGGAGTTCAGTCGCTCTCTCTACTGGTTTCCTGGTGAGGATCCCATCTCTATCTGTTGATATTGTTGTCCGTTGTCCGTTGTTCGTTCTCCGTTTCTGTTGTTACTAGTCCTATATATAGGCAAAGGCCCTGGGCCTCCTCCCAAATATTGAGCGGGAAGGGTGCCAACAATTGGCCATTTTGAAGGGGAACATCTAGTACACTTATCCTGACTAAAGTTGGTCCTCGCCTGCTAAAGGCTCTGGTGGTGACACCGGCTTGGGCTCCACGATGACCTTCATCCGGCCGTTCTGCTGGTCTTGGTCTCGTTGCACCAAAATGGATGCCTTTGCTTGATGCTCTCGCTTGCGCTTGCTCCCTTTGCACCAAAGAGGAAAGAAGGACACTGTGCGGGCTGGCGCCCTTGGTCGTCATGGCTTGCGTCATGGGCACCTCGTGAGGTACCCCGCCTTGATCTCCTCGCCTCCTCGCGAGCCAGCCTGACACGGCCGTGCCTGAGGAAGCCTCCTATCGTCCGCCCCGCGAGGCTTGGCCTCTTGCGAGGGTCTTGAGCTCATGCTGATGAAGATGGGCCATGCTGGGCCGCGCCTTGAGCCACGCCGCAGGCCGCAGGCAGGCAAGTCCGGGGACCCCCGTTCCCAGAATGCTGACAGTAGCCCCCGGGCCCAAGGCGCGCCCGGACTTGGCTGAGCAGAGAGGCGAAGGGGCAAGTGCGAAGCGCCGCGGGCCCTAACAGCCTGCGGCCTCGAGCATCGCGTTGCGGTTGATTGGACGTGGGCGGCTCCGCTCCCCCACGACGCCTCGGCGATTGCACGAACTGACAAGTCCCTGCGTGCAAAAACTGGTCATGGTTACCTGTGATCATGGAAGCCAACGGCTGGCCTCCCCTGGCTATAAGTACGGAACGACGTGAGCCATTCCAGTTCATCTTCCTCTGCTACTTCTCCTCTTCTTCATCTTCGCCACTGCTCCGCCTTGGCGCAATGGCTCCGATACGCCGGTTCTCCGCAGAAGAGAAGGGAAAGGCCCCCCGAGAGGGCCCCGACCCGCTTCCACCAAAGAAGCAGTTGATCCTCTGCCGCCGAGACGAGGGCGTGCGGCAGGAGGTGTCGAGGCCTTAGTGCGAGCAGCCGCCACCAGGGTTTCCGCTGACCTTGTACGCCCACCTTGAGGGCCCTGCAGGAGCCGATGCCGAGTGTCATGGACGACGACGCCATTGGCGCCGGCGGGTCACGGCGGTGCGCGTTGTCCCTCCTGGAGTTCACACTAGGGGCTCCTCCCGAGAGTTTGTGCTCCACGCCGCCATGCCTCCTCGGTTTTGGATTCGCCTTCCTCCTTCCTTCGCCTTCGAGATTCCGTCGAGGGGGCCTTTCAGGCTCTGGCTGCAGCACGCCAATTGCCCGACTCCTGCGACAAATGCGGATGTCGAGGTCGTCGCCCCAGGTAAGGTCTTCATGACCCGGGGCTAGGGCAAGATCGCCCGGGCTTGCAGGACGAGGGGCGCCCTCGTGATCCACCTGGAGTTCGACGGTGCTTCCATGATGCTCTTCAAGGTCTTCGATGAAGATGGGCGTCGGCTGGAGTGCTGTCCCAGAGGCAGCGGCAGAAGCCCCGGAGCGGCAAGGACCAGGCCTGCCGTCGCACGCTCTTCCAGCAGCTCCTCAAGCGGCGAGGGCGCCGGAGGATCCAGCGACTCCGCCGAGCTCTTCGCGACTCTGGAGACGAGCGACGACAGCTACGAGCCCTCGAGCCTGCGCCGCTATCGGAGCAGGACAGGCCCGTTAGGCTGCCGCCGTCTCTGATCTGGATGAGGTTGGCGCCGGTGCCTGGCGGCCCACTGTTGATGATGGCGTCTGCCACGACGGTTCCTGCAGTTAGGACTCCTTAGGATATGCGTCTCTTGTCCCTACGAGGAGCCAAGAATACACCCCGTGGGGGCTTGTAAGGTGTCTGTAGCTCCGTTTGTCAATATGATCCTTATCGTGAAGTAGTGCGAGATTCTTATTCCGTCTTAGCTTAGTTTCTTCCTTTCGGACCTCACGAGGGCTTGGCGCTCTACGCCGACAGGTCCCGGTCCCAAGGCGGCTTCACCATCGCTGGTATGCCAGGTCGCGATGCCATGGTCAAGGCCAGGAGGTGAGCGGCCCGGGGTCCAGTAAGAGCCCCTGAGTCGCGATGCTCAGGAGGTCCCCTTTGGCGCTCAAGCAGCTATCGTTCGGTGAGAAAGGAATGTGATGTTGCTAACACGGGATTGCATTGGATGCGGTGACGGTGCTGCGATAGCTAGTGTTTCCGGAGAGTGACTTATCTCGAGGGTCGGGTAACGCTTCCTGGTGCGGCGCTAGGTCCGTGCCTTGGCCGGCAAGGGGTTGCCTGGCGAGGTCTCCGCGTGCCTCTTTCCTCTCTTCTCTGCTCCCCTTTCTGCTCTACGTCCTCGGATCCCGGCCCTCGAGTTGGTCTCAGCCGTCGCTGGTTTGCCAGGGCGCGATGCCGTGGGCAAAGCCAAAGGGTGAGGGCTGGAGAGCTGGTAGGAGCCCTGAGTCGCGATGCTCAGGCACCCCCCCTTTAATGCGCAAGCGGTTCGCATGGACGAGAGTGAAGAGGACGCCTTGAGGGCCTCGCCTGGCGCTTCTCCTTGGGGGGATCCTGCAGACCCACCACAAAAAGGAGCAAAAGCCCGCTATGACAAGCGGTGGTCAGCCGTTAGTTGCTTTGGAGAGGCGACGAGGCACTAAAGGCCTGACGAGGTGTATTGGGGCACCCGTGAGCCAGCGCGGGACTCACGGGGCCCTACCCCAAGGCGGGCTGCACCTGGCACCGGGCCTTATCCTGTGATGTGTTCCTGCAAATTTGGCCAGATGCCGATGCTCTACGTCCTCGGGTCCCGACCCTCGAGCTGGTCTCAGCCGTCGCTGGTTTGCCGGGGCGCGATGCCGTGGGCAAAGCCAAAGGGTGAGGGCTAGAGAGCCGGTAAGAGCCCTGAGTCGCGATGCTCGGGTACCCCCCCTTTAACGTGCAAGCTTGGTTAGATGTAGACACTCTACATCCTCGGGTCCCGGCCCTCGAGCTAGTCTCAATCGTCGCTGGTTTGCCGGGGCGCGATGCCGTGGGCAAAGCCAGAGGGTGAGGGCTGGAGAGCCGGTAGGAGCCCTGAGTCGTGATGCTCAGGTACCCCCCCTTTAACGCGCAAGATTGGTTAGATGTCGACGCTCTACGTCCTCGGGTCCCGGCCCTCGAGCTGGTCTCAGCCGTCGCTGGTTTGCCGGGGCGTGATGCCATGGGCAAAGCCAGAGGGTGAGGGCTGGAGAGCCGGTAAGAGCCCTGAGTCGCGATGCTCAGGCACCCCCCCTTTAACACGCAAGCTTCCGACATCAAGGAAGAAGAGGTGCCACGGATAGGCACCAAATAACAAGCATGATGGGTCGAATGCATGGCCCGAAAATAAACGCAAGAGGGGTACACGTCGCCGGGTCTGACCCGAGCGACTTGGGGATGATGCAGCCCGAGGGGCGCCCCCAACAAAGTAAGATAAGAACACAAGCAAAAGGGATACACGCCGCAGGGACGGACCCATGCGGCCTGGGATTGATGCAGCCCTGAGGGCGCTCCCAGCTGGAAACGAAACTTGAAAGATGTCACCTGATAGTGTTGACGACGAAGGGGTGTTGAAGTAGCAGACGTAGCGGGCTGCGAGAGCCGATCTTCATGAGCCCCCAGGCCCAGGAGCCTCGGGAGGCTCCAGAGGCGCTGGTGGCTCTTCGCGAACCGTCTCCATCTCCACCAGGACTGCAGAACGCCTGGCCTCCTGAGCCTCCAGGATGCTCCTCATGAGGTGCTGGTGCACCGCGGCCGTGTTCGGCAAGCCGTAGGGCATGCAAACGTAGCCGTGGGGTGGGCCTCTGCAGCGCCCCACACGTGAGGGCCAGAAGTGCTCCTGAGAGGCGACTCGGTTGAGCCCTGGGATGTCGATGCAGACTCACAGCCCGCCATCCTCACCTGGATGGGGAGCTGTGGCGGGTAGGCGGCGGCTGCCACTCATGACTCTTGACTCCTTCAACTCCTGTGTGATCTGACTGACGAACTCCTGCGGGGTTGGCCCTCCTTGCTTTGCTCCTTCCTGAGGGAAACGTGTTCTGAAACACGCCTCCAAGCGGTGCCCAAGCGCCTCCCTCGTGACCTTAGCAAGGTCGATGGCCCTCCAGGTGGGAGCCCCCGAGCCCTGCTTGAGGAGAGCGCTGGGCACGCCTCCCTATGCGACAGAAGGAGGCACCCCCTGAGCAGGCGCAGACCCTGAGGGGCCTGCCTCCTGAGGGGTCGGGCCTGGCGATGTCTTCTTCTTCTTGGGGGCGGTCTCAGGGAGCCTCCCACTCCCGCGATCTGGGTCTTCAAGTGATGCGGCCTGAAAAGCTCGTTCCAGGGAACACACCGCGTCTCTTTCTTCACAAGGCACCGTGATGACTCCACCGCTTCCTGGCATTTTGAGGACGTTGTAGCCGTGATGAGTCACGGCCATGAACTTGGCGAGAGCTGGGTAGCCAAGGATGGCATTGTACGGCAGGCGAATGTGGGCAACGTCAAAGTCGATGAGCTCGGTGCGGTAGTTGTTGCGTGCCCCGAAGGTGACAGGGAGGAGAACCTGCCCAATTGGAACTGTGGAGCCGTCGGTGACTCCAGAGAAAGGCTTGGTTGGCTAAAGCTGATCGTAAGGCACTTGGAGATTGTTGAACGTCTCTACGGACAGGACGTTGAGCCCTGCCCCACCATCGATGAGGGTCCTGGTGGCTTGCACGTTGCTGATGACTGGGGAGCAAAGCATCGGGAGGACTCCGGCTGTGGCCGCGCACTTGAGCTGATCCGCTGAGCAGAACGTGATGGTGCATGCTGACCACCTGAGGGGCGCGTGGCTTCAAGCTTAGGAAGGACTGCATTCACTTCATGGGCGAACTGCTTGAAGATGCGTTGAGAGGCTGGGGCTTGAGCTCTGCCCAGGATGCAGGCAATCGCGCGCGGCTCCTGGAAGCCCCCAGCCCCCTCGTCCTGATGATGGTCCTCATTTCTCCTTGGCTGTGGCGGCAGTGGAGGGAGGCCTGCGTTTCCTGGGCGATCCTCGCGAGGCCGATCCCTCCAGTCTCCCTCGCAAGGCTGATCCTGCCAGCGATCCTCGCGAGGTTGGTCGCGCCACCCTTGGCGAGGGCCGCGGTCTTCCCAGCGTCCTGTGTTCCTTCCTCCTCCTCGGCCATAGCCGCGATCATTGCGGTCGGGGCGTCGGCCGACCCTTCCTTCTCGCACGGCTCGGAGCTCTTGGCATTCGTTGGTGTTGTGGGTGTGGAGGTCGTGGTACACACATTACCGGCTGCCCTTGAAAGACTCGTGTTGATCTCTGCCCCGCTTGGTGTCTGGTTCCGCCGCGAGCACGGCAGCCCCCTTGCACTTCACGTCCTTGGCCTTGGATTTCTTCTCTTCTGGGTCGGCGGCTGGCAGCTCGAGGAGGGAAAGGCACCCTTCCTCAGCCCTCGCGCACTTGGTTGCCAAGTTGAACAGCTCCAAGGAAGTGCACAGATCTTCATGCATCGCCAGCTCCTCCTTCATCTTGACGTCGCGCACGCCGTCGGAGAAGGCTGAGATGATGGCCTCCTCGGTCACCTTGGGAATCTTGAGACATGCGTTGTTGAAGCGCTGGATGTACTTCTGCAGGGTCTCCCATGGTTGCTGCTTGATGCGGCGCATGTCGCTCACGGTAGGTGGCCGGTCGCGAGTACCTTGGATGTTGGTGATGAAATGGGTGCGCATCTCGTCCCAGGAGGAGATCGTGCCTGGCGCCAGGTTCAGGAGCCACGTGCGGGCCCCGTCCTTGAGTGCCATGGGAAACCAGTTCGCCATGACCTTCTCGTCCCCGTTGGCGGCTTCGATGCCCAGCTCGTAGAGCTGGAGGAACTCCGCAGGGTCGATCATGCCGTCGTAGCGAGGAGGCAGGTCTGGCTTGAACTTGCAGGGCCACAAGACGCTGTGCAGCCCGACGGTGTAGGCGCGACATCCTACCGTGGCCACGGGAGGCCTCTGGTGACGGGGAGCATGGTCTTGCGGGTCCCCATGCGCTGGAGCTGGGAGCAGCGCGCGCTGGGACAGGAGCGTGGTCGTGACGGACCGGTGCAGGGAGCACTCGGGCAGCTTCTTAGGGGCGAGGAACCTCTTGGCAGCTCCGCTCTTGCTGCACTGGCGCTGGACGGGGTGGGTTCCATCCAGGGGCCACACGCCTTGGGGCCAGGGCGCCTTCTTGAGGAGGAGGCGGCTGAGGCGCCCCCAGAGCTTCATTGCCCGCGCAGGGCGGGGTGCGGTGCAGCGAGAAGGACGGCGTGGGGGAGCCCCTGCGGCGCGGACGAGCTTAGTGACGCGGTCGAGCCACTCTTCATAGACGTCGACTGGGCGGTAGCGCAGGAGCTCGTTTGCCGTGATGAGCGCAGCTCGAGCCTCCATGGCCGCGCGTGGCGCGCGGGACGAAGAACCAGCCGGGGCGAGCGAGGGAGTAGCAGTGAGGCCGTCTCGCCTCATGGATGGATGCTGGGACGATGCTTGCTGCTCGTTCCCCGCTGGGCCGGTGGCGGCGTTGACGGAAGGCGACGGGGAACGACGGGGGTGGCCGCCGACGGGGGCCGTCTGGGCGACGCAGGAAGCGAGAGCGGCTCGGCGCTCGGCGCGGGACTGACGAGCGTCTGACATGGACGTGATGGTCGGTGAAGAACAGGGCGGAAGAAGGCGAATTCTGGCGCACCCCTAGCTGGCGCACCAAATGTCGGATTTCGGGTTCCGGCAGACCCTCTAGGTTCAAACTCTGGGGTGCATGCGGAGATTTCACCCTCTGCCTACCTGCACCTCACTGCCTCGCTATGAACTAAGCAATCAAGGAACAACACAAGAGACACATAGTTTATACTGGTTCAGGCCACCATTGTGGTGTAATACCCTACTCTAGTGTGTGGTGTGGTGGATTGCCTCTTGGGATGACGATGAACAATACAAGGGAGAACAGCCTCGCGAGGGTCTGTCCTTGGCTGGTGCGATGAACTGCTAGGGGGAGTTCAGTCGCTCTCTCTACTGGTTTCCTAGTGAGGATCCCATCTCTATCTGTTGATGTTGTTGTCCGTTGTCTGTTGTTCGTTCTCCGTTTCTGTTGTTACTAGTCCTATATATAGGCAAAGGCCCTGGGCCTCCTCCCAAATATTGAGCGGGAAGGGCGCCAACAATTGGCCATTTTGAAGGGGAACATCTAGTACACTTATCCTGACTAAAGTTGGTCCTCGCCTGCTAAAGGCTCTGGTGGTGACACCGGCTTGGGCTCCACGATGACCTCCATCCGGCCGTTCTGTTGGTCTTGGTCTTGTTGCACCGAAATGGATGCCTTTGCTTGATGCTCTCACCTGCGCTTGCTCCCTTTGCACCAAAGAGGAAAGAAGGACACTGCGCGGGCTGGCGCCTGCCTGGCGCCCTTGGTCGTCATGGCTTGCATCATGGACACCTCGTGAGGTACCCCGCCTTGATCTCTCCGCCTCCTCGCGAGCCCGCCTGACGCGGCCGTGCCTGAGGAAGCCTCCTGTCATCCGCCCCGCGAGGCTTGGCCCCTCGCGAGGGTCTTGAGCTCGTGTTGATGAAGACGGGCCATGCTGGGCTGCCCCTTGAGCCACGCCGCAGGCCGCAGGCAGGCAAGTCTGGGGACCCCCGTTCCTAGAACGCCGACAGTATCCGGTAAGCAACTCCTTGCTAATCATATCTCTGTATGACTCCTATCGGTCGGGAAGGTATCTCATACCCCGGCTCCCAACCTTCTTTGCCACAAGGCCCAAAACCGTTTTGATAGCCTTGTGAAGTTAACCTGATGTAGTGCATGTCCATGTCCGACATGAACCCTTCAGTTGAAGGACACCTAGCAGCACCCCAATTTTATGAGCCTACTACTAGACGTACTTCACGTGCGAAGGTGCAACATCGGGGATGGCATTTTGCTTGATATTCATGAGGGATCATTCTACCATTCTAACATGCATAGAAACAAAGAAGCATAACAATCACAAATAAACACATATTGTGAAATAGTATGGCTCCTTCATGGACGTTCTTCCAGGTCGGCTCCGACTCCGATGACCATCTAGAAACTCCATCTTGTTTGTCCCGCCGGGACGCCAAGCCACCAACCTGATCTCTATTATCCAACTACTACAACTAGTAATGAATTTTACATAGAGTCACAAGTCGACACGCAGGTCGTTATACAATATAATGACAACACTTTGGCTCCTGCCGGCTGACAAACATGACACGCAGGCCACGTATAAATTACACACATGCATCACATACACATGGGCCATACTATTCACATCAAACCTACAAAACAAAGTTATGCATAGAATTGCATTCTACTGGTTTGTGTGTCAGGTACGAAATACACGGCGCTACGCACACGGCGGTACAAGTGCACCGCCTCTAATGGTATCCGCGCGTGCAGGAGGAACACCATGCGGTGGACTGCTAGGTCCAATCACATAGTCGGCGGCGAGTGGAGGTGGCTATTCGCAACACATGCAAACCCTAGTCGCAGTGCCGAAGTGATCAATCACATGAGTGTGCTGCACCTCCACTTTATATAGGCGTCCGTCGCGGGCTCAACACTTGGGCCTCGCACGGACCCTAAAGCCCACAAGTCTACTCGGCCATAATCCGAATACAGCTCGGACCACATTCGACCAATGTCCTCGGATCCGACCTCGTAGGTTCCTTCCCTTAAGCGCGCAACCCTTTAGGTTCAAGTCGGCTTGGTCGCAGTTCGGGTCACCTCCGAACTGCACGGTTGGTAGCGGCCTCTAGCAAGGCATGCCGAACACCAAGCAGACTGTGAAGCTGGTTAGGCGAACCTGTACATCATACTTTTGTTCCCTTTGCCACACGATATATGTTGTCGGGCTCAAGGAGGGACTGTCATCCTTGTGCTAGCCCGACCTCTTTCTCGTTCCAGTGATACCGACCACTATTTGGATTATCTCATAATCCTTATCGCATGGCCATGCTTATCCTGGTCGGATCACACGAGGGGCCCAGGGTATATCTCTCCTGATCGGAGGGGCAAATCCCATCTTGCTCGACCATGTCTCACAGCATGGGACTGGACAAACCCGAAACCTACCTTTGTAACTACCTAGTCACGGAGTAGCGTTTGGTCGGCCCAAAGCAAGTCTGTCACCATCCCGAGCACATGCGTCAGCTCAGGTCTTAGGACATAGAACGTATGTTGTACTAGATACTCACAGATGACATATCGCTGCGTCTCATAGTTGGGTCTGTCCGACTCGGACCTTATCTCAACTCGGATCCGACTACGTCAAATCCGACCAGACCTTTCCAAGTCCATATTATCTGGTTAGAATCCAATGCTCCATGGCTAGTGAGACAAAGCCATCGACCGTGTCATATGCTAGTCTAGTCGGCTGCGCGTCCACACAACCCTTTCGACTAGGGACCTTTTAGGATAGTCATCATACAATGCATAGTCTCACAAACAAGTCACGTACTTGCTGATACACATCATTGATAATGTCCAAGGACTATCTTTATTCATAAACACATAGGAAATATCATCATACATGATTGCCTCTAGGGCATATCTCCAACACTCTTTTGTGCCCCTTATTTGTGCACGGGCAATCAGAGCCGCGCCCACGGCCGCACTTAAGTAGGGCAGAGACAGGAAATCAGAGCCACAACACAGAATCAAAGCAACGCCATGATAGAAGCACAAAGAGCCAGAAGGCGAAGTGGTTTCCCCCGCGGTAAGGTTCTTGCCAGGGCAGCCCCCACGGCCCCGGCAAGGCCCTTGCCGGGGCAGCCTACCTGACGCCAGCAGGGCATGCCACCCTTGAGACCTGATCCATCCAGAGCCACCATGCTGGCATGCGGATCTTTGTGAAGACAAGGATAATACTCCAAATCAGAAGAGTAGAAGACGACGAACCTCGACGAGATCTTCGCCGAGAAAACCCACAAGACCCCCGGCAAGATCCTTGCTGGGGACGGCCGCAACACCATGACGAGACCCTTGCCGGGGGCACCGGCAAGGCCCTTCCCGAGGACGTCCATGAGACCACAGCCAGGCCCGCACCTGCCAAGCTTCTGCTACCACTCCCATGTAGCTGCAAGCCCACTAGCTGGGCAGGCACCTGCGTGTCAGCACAAGGATTCTTGGCCAAATCAGTGCATGCCTACGTGGTGGCATGCAAATCTTCGTGAAGGCCCTACCACCACGCCACCTCAGCAGCCTGCCAGCCTACATGGCACCACCGCCTCGCTGGCCCAGGCGCGTGTCAAAGCAGGGTGAGGTGGCGGTAAAGTGGAGGGGACACATCAGGGGCGCATTAAATGCACTTTGTCCCGTAATGGCGAGGGATAGGCTTAATCACAGTGCCCCGATGCCACCTCCTGTGTGCCACTGTGGCGATCCCGTTGCCTATAAAAGGAGGCCTGTGGCATCCAGGAGAGGGATTCAGACTTTTGAACAAGTTACGCCCATTGTAGCTAGTTCAAGAACCTCAAGAACACAAATACACACATCCAAGCAGGACTAGGGTGTTACGCATCTCTACGGCTCGAACCTGGGTAAACGATCCGCGTACTTTACTGACTGCTGATCCTGCTCTCCTCACCACCCAGCGCCCCGCAACCGAAGTCGGAATCCTTCTGATCCCATAGGTGTCGTTTCCCACCGACATCTTTGGCGCGCCTGGTCGGGGGCGCAGTAGTGAGCATTCGGTTTAGCGGCTAGTAGCACAACTCTTCATCGCCATGGCTCCCGAGAACAAGACGACCATAGCGATCGGTTCATCCGGGACCGGACTGCCTGTACCGGCATTGACCAATAGCGGGCCAGTCATGGAGAGAACCCGTGGCGCAGCCCGCGAACATCCCCATCACCCTGGCAGTCCGGGCCTGGTGAGCGGTGTCGTTCGTGCGCTAGTCGATGAGCCACACGTCGTGAACTCCATAGATGGAGTTGGGCCCCCCGCGGGCGGCGCGGGGCCCTCCAGGGGCGTCGTCGTGCCGCCAGACGGCGACGCGGCGACCTCCAAGACACCAACACCGGCGCCCACGGTGCGCTCTTCTCGGGTCGTGCTCGATGAGCAGCCGCCCCGCTGGTGATCCTGGGCGCCGCCCTGGGAAGAGTCCCGTGCGCTCTTCACGTGACGAGGAGGGCCAGCATGCGCGCTGAGGTGTTGGCAGAGGTGGCGGACGGCCGCAGGGCCGTGATGGAGCTCCTTCTAACGTAGTTAGAAGTCGAAGCGCATCACGGTCCATGCAGCTTTCGCCGCCGCCCACACCAGCAGAAGCCCTAGCGCGCGTAGCTGCTCCTCGACTTTCCTCCCGCTGCGGAGAAGCTCGACAAATGGAGGGCCACTGTTCGGAGCCTCGTCGGCATCACCAACAAAGATGAGTTGTGACCGGCGGGGCCCGTAGGCCGTCGCTCCATCGAGCCACCGCATGCCAGCGGTGGACGGGCCGGAGGTGATGCGGCCACGGTGCACTCCCCTCCTCCACACCAGCCACCGCAGGTGTCGGTCCATCGCGAAGACGCTCAAGATGATATTTCCATAGCGTCGTCCAACCCACGAACCCACCGCGACCAGCGTCAAGTTCTTCAGGAGCGAGCTCATGAAGACGCCCGAACCACCATTGAGCGCCAACGTGATGCACGCCACTAGTCGGACAGGCAGGCAGGGCCCACTATGGACCACCCAACACCGGGAGGCTACGGCGGCCTACCTTAGGAGGTGGGTTGTTCGGCCTTCACCTGTGAGCTGCGGCAGTTCCAGTGGCCCTCCCACCGCACGTTCAAGCCCGACGTTGGCGAGAAGTACAACGACAAGACTCACCCGTCGGAGTTCCTCAGCATCTACACCATCGCGATGCAAGTTGCCGGGGCTCGCGATGATAAGGTGCTTGCCAATTACTTCCCGTTGGCACTCAAGTCCAATGTTATGTCATGGTTGATGCACTTGCCGATGGACTCCATTTCTTCTTGGTCGGATCTGTGTCATGAGTTTGTTGGCGCCTTTACTGGAGGCCACCAAGCTCATGGCCATGCGAGCGATTTGCATATCATCCCCCAGAAGGAAGGAGAAAACTTGTGTAAGTACATCCAAAGGTTCAGCCGAGTGCAGTACAACATCCCAGACATTCATCCTGCCGCCATGATCAGTGCATTCCATCAGAATGTGCATAACCGCAAGATGCATCAGGAGCTGGCAATGAACAAGGTCAGGGTTGTGGCCGAACTTTATGTTCTGGCTGATCGGTACGCTCGAGCTGAAGAGGGGAGGAAGTACCCCGGTGAGGACGCCGGCGCGGAAACCGACTCCATGGATGACACCGCCACCCCGGCAAAGAAGGGCCGGCGCCGTAACAAGAAGCGCAGGGGCAAGACCGTGCTTGCCGTTGAGGGGTACGACGACACCGGCACCACCAAGAAGGCCAATGCAAGCGACCTCGGCAAGGAGGTTGCCGGGTGCACCGCTTGCCGGGCCTTGGCGGCTGCCGACAAGCTAGGGGGCTCCGACAAGCAGTATTGCAAGATCCACAGCACCAAGGGACACGACCTCCAGAACTGCCGGCAAGTTGAGCTGCTCGCTGAGAAGCAAAAAGCTGAGTATGAGCAGCGGGACAAGGAGAAGGGCCAAGAGGGTGCCGAAGGATCCGGCAAGAAGCACGGCAGCCAAGGAGGCCGCTGCGGCAAAGATAATTAGCAGGAGAGGCCCGCCCGAGGCCGCGACAAGAAGCAGGAAGACGATGATCATGACGATGACGATGAGTCCGGCGACCACGAGTTCTAGAAAGCTACAGAGGCCATGTGCATCGACGGTGGCGCCTCGCTGCATGTATCCCACCGCCAGCTCAAGCAGTGGGCGTGTGAGATCATGGCGGTGGAGCCGTCACTCGATTCACGGAAGCCATTGAAGTGGTCCAGCACGCCTATCATCTTCGACACCGAGGACCACCCTGACCGCGCCACTGCGTTCGGGTGCTTGCCGTTGTTGGTCTCACCAACAATCTGCAACCTCAAGGTGATGAAGATGCTAGTTGACGGCGGGGCCGGTCTGAACTTGATCTCACTTGTTGTGATCAAGAGGCTGAAGATCGCTGATGGGGACCTCGAGGAGACGGGCACGTTCCAAGGGGTCATTCCAGGGAGGAGCCAGCCGAAGGGAAAGGTCATGCTGCCCGTGACATTTGGAGTTGAGTTGAACTACATGATTGGAGAGGATTGTCTTTGATGTAGCCAAGATCCCCTTGCCTTACAACGGGGTCCTCGGCCGCCCGGCACTAGCCAAATTCATGGCGGCTTCTCACTACGCCTACAACACGCTGAAGATGCCCGGGCTGATGAACATCATCACCGTCCCCTCCGACAAGAAAGACACATTGATTTGCGCCGACCAACTCTACCGGGAAGCGGTTGCAGCAGCTGCCGCAGCTGCCGCCAAGGCACCTGCTCCCGCCGACGGAGTCCCGGGAGGAAAGAAGACCGACGAGACTCCTCGCACCCACTCCAGCAAGCACACCTCCTCGGGGTGTAGCGCTCCCGTCAGAACGTGCTAGAGAGCTCCACCGGCAAGAGCAAGAAGTCCAGAGCTGCACCACCAGAGACCAAGAAGGTGTCCGTCAAGGAGGACAGCACGGGAGGGGCTTTTACCATAAGCTCCACCCTCGATGGCAAATAGGAAAGCGAGCTCGTCACTTTCTTGCGGGCGAATGTTGATGTGTTTGCATGGCAAGCATCCGACATCCTCGGCGTTCCCAGGGAAGTGATTGAGCACCATCTTGCTGTCTGTCCTCATGCATGGCTTGTCAAGTAGAAGGCCAGGAAGCAAGCTCTGGAGAGGCAGGAGTTCATCACGGAGGACATCAGAAAACTAGAGGCAGCAGGCTTGGTAAGGGGGGCGCTCCACCCGACATGGTTGGCCAACCCGGTAGTGGTGCGCAAGGCAAACGGGAAGTGGAGACTGTGTATTGATTACACAGACATCAATAAAGCTTGTCCAAAGGATCCCTTCCCGTTACCATGCATCGACCAGATTGTTGACTCCACGGCCGGGTGTGACCTGCTATCATTCCTCGACGCCTACTCAGGGTAGCATCAGATCTTCATGACAAGAGAAGACGAGGAGAAGACGACATTCATCACCCCATGTGGTACGTATTGCTTTTTACGAATGCCTTTCGGGTTGAAGAGTGCTGGCTCGACCTTTGCAAGAGCAGTCCAAATTGGTTTTGAGCCCCAGCTACATAGAATTATGGAAGCTTATATGGATGACATAGTGGTCAAAACCAAGGACAAAGCAACACTTGTGCAAGATCTGGAGGAAACATTTGCAAACCTGCACAAGATCAACCTCAAGTTGAACCCTGAGAAGTGTGTCTTCGATGTCCCGTCCGGCAAGCTTCTCGGGTTCTTTGTGTCACAGCACGGGATTGAGGCAAACCCAGACAAGATCAAAGCCATCGAGCAAATTGAGGCACCTAGGCGGATCAAAGACGTGCGTCGGCTCACTGGTTGCGTTGCCGCCATGAGCAGATTCATCTCCAAGTCCACAGAGCGTGCCCTTCCCTTTTTCAAGATCTTGAAGAAGGCGGGCCTGATGTAGTGGACCCCAGAGGCTGAGGCAACGCTGCAGAGTTTGAAGAAATACCTCTCCTCTCCCCCAGTGCTGGTAGCACCTAAACCACAAGAACCGTTGCTGCTGTACCTAGCGGCAACGAATCAGGTGGTTAGCGCCGCACTGGTGGCACAGAGAGAGGTCGACGAAGAGGCAATAGCAACGACAGAATCAACGGATGGCGAGCCAGAACCCTCCCCGGCAGGGCTCGGTCCCGGCAAGACTGAGTCCCCGGCAAAGGCTGACACCAGTGCAACCGGGCCCGCGCGACTAGGTGAAGTGGTGCAAAAGAAGAAAATGGTGCAACACCCACTTTACTTCGTCAGCTCCCTCTTGCAGGGGGCTAGGTCGAGGTACTCGGGGGTGAAAAAATTGCTCTTCGGCCTCCTTATGGCCTCGAGGAAGCTGCGTCATTACTTACAACCGCATGAGATCACCGTTGTCACCCGCCTCCCATTGCAACGGATACTTCATAACCCAGATGCAGCGGGGAGGATTGTGGAATGGGCCCTGGAGCTGTCAAGTTTTGGTTTAAAGTTCGAGAGCACCTCGACGATTCAGAGCAGAGTCTTGGCGGAGTTCGTTGTAGAATGGACCTTGACGCCCGACGAAGAGGTACACGAGACCACTCTCCCGGGCAAGGAAACGAGCTGCAACTGGATCATGTACTTTGATGGGGCTTTTTCACTGCAAAGCACCAGTGCTGGCGTGCTCCTTGTCGCACCCACCGGGGAGCACCTCAAGTATGTCATCCAAATGCACTTTCCCGGGAGATGTCAACTAACAACACCGCCGAGTACGAGGGCTTGCTTG
The DNA here is from genome assembly GCF_018294505.1 of Triticum aestivum. NCBI lineage: Eukaryota > Viridiplantae > Streptophyta > Magnoliopsida > Poales > Poaceae > Triticum > Triticum aestivum. Next base: position 555,122,368 of record NC_057807.1, read on the forward strand.
CCGGTCTCAGGATCGCAGCAGATCTCGGAGTTAAAAAGCTCATCGTTAGGGGTGATTCACAGCTCGTCGTCATGCAAATCAACAAGGATTATTAGAGCTCGCTGATGGAAGCTTACGTCGATGAAGTGAGGAAACTGGAGGAGCGTTTTTACGGGATACATGCGGAGCATGTCCCCCGAGTGGAGAATGACGTCGCCGACTATCTGTCAAAGCGTGCTGCCCTCAAGCTACCTGTGGAACCAGGTACTTTTGTGCTTCGATTAACTCAACCATCCGTCGAACCATCGACCGGGTAGAACAAGCAGAGGAAGCTAGGCCCCGGCAAGTACTTCCCTGTCGAGCTCCGTGGAGCCGCCGGCGAAGGAGTTTCCATGGACGCCGAGCCTGCCATGGGACAACCGACTCCAGCGGGGTGCCAGGCCCTTGCCGCGGAGGCAACCATTCCCATGACAGAGGAAATGCCTTTGGTCCTCGCTGTCGAGCCACAGGCTCCGGCATGGGCGCAGCACACCATCCGATTCCTCCAAATAAGAGAGCTTCGTGAGGAGCAGGAAGAGGCAGAGAGGTTAGCCCGCCCGTCTGGTTTGTACCAATTCGTTGACAATGTCTTATACAGAAAAAGACTGAATGGGGTGAAATTGAAGTGCATCTCCCGGGAGGAAGGACTGGAGCTGTTGGCAGAGATACATGGAGGCATATGTGGCTCCCACATAGGGTCGAGGGCCCTTGCTGGCAAGGTTTTTCGGCAAGGTTTCTTCTGGCCCACAGCCCTCCAGGATGCGACGACACTAGTAACCAAGTGTGAAGCGTGCCAGTTCCATTCGAAGAAACTTCATCAGCCAGCTCAAGCCTTGTAGACAATCCCTCTCTCCTGGCCATTCTCGGTCTGGGGGCTGGACATACTAGGCCCTTTAACCCGCGTCGTCGGGGGATTTGAGTACTTGTACGTTGCAATCGACAAGTTCACAAAGTGGCCTGAGGTGGAAGCAGTGAGAAAGGTGACAACGCAATCATCCATCAAGTTCTTGAAGGGGCTAGTTTGCCGCTTTGGTATACCCAACAGGATCATCACTGACAACGGCACACAGTTCACAAGCCACGCTGATGTCTACTACACAACCTTCTTCTTGTAGACGTTGTTGGGCCTCCAAGTGCAGAGGTTTGTAGGACAGTAGCAAATTTCCCTCAAGTGGATGACCTAAGGCTTATCAATCCGTAGGAGGCATAGGATGAAGATGGTCTCTCTCAAGCAACCCTGCAACCAAATAACAAAGAGTCTCTTGTGTCCCCAACACACCCAATACAATGGCAAATTGTATAGGTGCACTAGTTCGGCGAAGAGATGGTGATACAAGTGCAATATGGATGGTAGATATAGGTTTTTGTAATCTGAAAATATAAAAACAGCAAGGTAACTAATGATAAAAGTGAGCGTAAACGGTATTGCAATGGTAGGAAACAAGGCCTAGGGTTCATACTTTCACTAGTGCAAGTTCTCTCAACAATAATAACATACTTGGATCATATAACTATCCCTCAACATGCAACAAAGAGTCACTCCAAAGCCACTAATAGCGGAGAACAAACGAAGAGATTATGGTAGGGTACGAAACCACCTCAAAGTTATCCTTTCTGTTCTATCTATTCAAGAGTCCGTAGTAAAATAACATGAAGCTATTCTTTTCGTTCAATCTATCATAGAGTTCATACTAGAATAACACCTTAAGACACAAATCAACAAAAACCCTAATGTCACCTAGATACTCCATTGTCACCTCAAGTATCCGTGGGCATGATTATACGATATGCATCACACAATCTCAGATTCATCTATTCAACCAACACAAAGTACTTCAAAGAGTGCCCCAAAGTTTCTACCGGAGAGTCAAGACGAAAACATGTGCCAACCCCTATGCATAGGTTCATGGGCGGAACCCGCAAGTTGATCACCAAAACATACATCAAGTGGATCACGTGATATCCCATTATCACCATAGATAAGCATGGCAAGACATACATCAAGTGTTCTCAAATCCTTAAAGACTCAATCCGATAAGACAACTTCAAAGGGAAAAATCAATTCATCACAAGAGAGTAGAGGGGGAGAAACACCATAAGATCCAACTATAATAGCAAAGCTCGCGATACATCAACATCGTGCCATAGAGAGAACACGTCAGAGAGAAAGAGAGAGAGATCAAACACATAGCTACTGGTACATACCCTCAGCCCCGAGGGTGAACTACTCCCTCCTCGTCATGGAGAGCGCTGGGATGATGAAGATGGCCACCGATGAGGGATCCCCCCTCTGGCAGGGTGCCGGAACGGGCTCCCGAGAGGTTTTTGGTGGCTACAGAGGCTTGCGGCGGCGAAACTCCTGATCTATCTTGTTATTCATTGTTTTTAAGGTATATGGGATTATATAGGAGAAAGAAGTCGGTCGGGGGAGCCACGAGGGGCCCACGAGACAGGGGGAGTGCCCAGGGGGGTGGGCGCGCCCTCTTATCTCCTGGCCTCCTCGAAGCTTCCCTGGCTTGTACTCCAAGTCTCCCGGATCATGTTCATTCCAAAAAACACGCTCCCAAAGGTTTCATTCTGTTTGTACTCCGTTTGATATTCTTTTTTCTTCGAAATACTGAAACATGCAATAAAACAACAATATGGGCTGGGCCTCCGGTTAATAGGTTAGTCCCAAAAGTAATATAAAAATGTATAATAAAGCCCATAAACATTCAAAGCAGATAATAATATAGCATGAATGCTTCATAAATTATAGATACGTCGGAGACGTATCAACATCCCCAAGCTTAATTCCTACTCGTCCTCGAGTAGGTAAATGATAAAAGAAAGAATTTATGAAGTGTGAATGCTAGCAGGTGCACAAGTTTGTTCAATGATAATTTCAATCACCTTTTCTAGCATGATTATATGTCATAACAGTGGTTCATCTCATAAAACTTCTCACGAACAAGCAACAAGCAATTCACATGTTAAAGCATAGACCATAAACTTTCTTGAAAACTAGCAAACTTCATTCTCAGTCATCAAACAATTACGATTCATCTTATTTTCAGGAAGGGTCTATGTCAGAGCTTTGATTTAGCAAACTCCACATACTCAACTATCATATAGTCTTCTACAATTGCTAACACTCACGCAATACTAATGGTTATGGAGTTTTAATCGGACACTGAGAAAGATAGGGGCTTATAGTGTTGCCTCCCAACGTATTCACCTTTGGGTGATGTCAACAATAATAGTTCATGCTAACTTACATCCAATTGGATATATATATCAGGATCTTCCCAACACGAGGTGCTTGCCAAAGGATAAAATGAAAAAGGGAAAGGTGAAGATCACCTTGACTCTTGCATAAAGTAAAAGACATAAAGTAAAATATATGCCCTTCACAGAGGGAAGCAGAGGTTGTCATGCGCTTATGGTTGGATGCACAAAATCTTAATGCAAAAGAACGTCACTTTATATTGCCACTTGTATATGGACCTTTATTATGCAGTCCGTCGCTTTTATTGCTTCCATAACAAGATTGTATATAGCTTATTTTCTTCACACTAATAGATCATACATATTTAGAGAGCAATTTTTATTGCTTGCACCGATGAAAACTTACTTGAAGGATCTTACTCAATCCATAGGTAGGTATGGTGGACTCCCATGGCAAAACTGGGTTTAAGGATGTCACAGCCCTAGAATAATGTTTGTAATTAGTGGCATTGCATCCATGCATCATGTCTAAATTCTGAAAGTTGAACTGAGGAAATTTGAAAGCCTCAAAAATTCAATTAAAAGAAGGGCAAATAACCCTGGAAAATGCATCCAATGTTTCCAGAATGCACTTCAATGATGTTTGATATTTTTTTACAAGGGTTCTGACCCAAACCAAAAATATGGAACATTTTTTAGGAATTATTTTGGCCATTTGGATTTAAATCAATAAGTATTTGAGTTGGATTTAATTCTCCAATAAAAGAATTATAAGTCCAACAATTCTGAAAAATTGTGAGTGACTTTGAATACTTTGTATCAAGCCACATAAATCTTTTCAGAAGCTACTAAAATGATTTGATTTTTAAATTGAATAAAAACAAACTTCAGGAAATAGAAAACAAAAAGAAATATGAAAAATCAGAAAGGAGAAGGGAGAAGCTACCTGGGCCTTACCTGGCAGCCCAGCAATCGGCCCAGCCGACTGGCTCTGCCAGTCATCCCCTTCCTCCCGCCAGTGTGCACTGTGCGTGGCGCACGCAGAGGAGGCGAGGGCCACCTCCTGCTTCGCGCTGGAGGCTTGTCCTCCTTCCTGACCCCACTTCTGGAGATGCCTAGAGCCCCCTGGACCCCCTCGCTCTCTTCCTCTCCCTCGTTCCCCTCCTCTGTCTCGTTCTCTCACACACACCCGAACACGTCGTCGCCACGGCTCGCTGTTGCTGCGTCCACCGGCCACCCCTTGCGCTAAAAGCCATCCCAGAAGCTCCGCCTCACCGCGCTTCTTTGCCTCATCGACTGAAGGGACCCCGGGAGGTCGACAGCATCGCCAGGATTGCCATCTTTGCCGCCTACTGCCGCACCTCGCCGTCGTCGATTCACGGGCTCCAGTGCATCCCCGAGCCAACTGACCTACCCAACCGACCCGCGGTGAGCCCCTGAGCGTCTCCCCTCTCCCCTTTTGCTCGCTTCCATGCCGTAGCGCCGTTCCTCGCCGTGACCGAAGCCGCCCTCCGCCGTGGCCGTTGTTCCTGTAGCGACCGTGCTTCTCCGCTCGGATCCGTGCACCCCGCAGGCTCCTGGAGCAACCAGGAGGCCAATGCCACCCCTAGCCGGCTTCCTTGCGAGCTGCGGCCCCGCAGCCGCACACCTCCAAGCTCCGGCCGCCGCCCGGCTCGTTGCCTCCGCCATTATAGGCTGCCCCAGTGCACCACGCGGCCACCACCGCTTGCGCCACACCGCCAGCTCTCCGTAGCTGCAAACCGCGCACGAAATGGCGCTCTACAGCGCCGTCCCGAGCAATGCCGGCGAGCCACCGCCGCGGGATTTGGTCGTCGATGGCTAACCGCCGTTTTGGATGACGTGGCACTTAGTTAGGAGCTAATCACCCGGTTAACTAATCCAGTGACACTGACAGTGGGCCCAGCCCGGCTAAATATCTTGTTAGATTTTTAACTAATTGTAATTAGTCACTGTGACACTGACATGCGGGTCCCACGGCCAGGTTTGACCGCTGTTGACTTGATGACATCACCCTGACGCAATGCTGACGCAATAAATCATTTACTGGATTTATTCTTATTCAGGAAATTCCAGAAAATGCTTCAAACTTCAACAATTCATAGAAAATTACCTACAACTCCAAATGAAATAAGTTATATATGAACAATGATCAGAAAAATCCAATCTATCCATATGTACTAGTTTCATGCATGTTTAACAAGCTAACTTGCTGTTTAGTGCAAAACATGATAAAGCACTATTTAAGATCACAAGTGAGTTTGAACTTTGAATCTTTGGTTCAAAATAGCTCAAACCCATTTGGTTGTAGTTGCCTTAGCCGAACACACTCATTTTACCATGTCATGATCATGCATCATATTGTTGCATTGCATTGATTGTGTTTTCTCTCTGTTGCCAGTAAATGTCCCCCTAGTAGACGTGGTTCCGACGATGAGATCGATGACACCGATGAAGAGCTATATTATCTTCAGAAGTGCCAGACAAGCAAAACCCCCTTGTTCATTTCGATACAATCCCACTCTCTTGCTCCTGCCCTATTTTACTGCATTAGGACAACAACGATACAACTGTTACTTGCTGCGGTAGTTGAACCCCTTTATCCTCTGCATGACCTGTCATTGCCACAGTAAATAGATGAAACCCACTAGCATGAGTAGGAGTTGTTTGAGCCCTGATGTGCCTACTCATTCATGCTTGTTGTCATGCCTGCTACTGCTTAGAGTTGAGTCAGGTCTGATTCATCGGGGATGAATTGGAATGTGGTGTACATGTCCTACTGTGTGTGGTCTAAGAGTGTGAACATGATTTGGTAAAGGTAGCGGTGAGAGGCCATGTAGGAGTACATGGTGGGTTGTCTCATTGCAGCCGTCCTCAGGAACTGAGTTCTGTGTTTGTGATCCATGAACAGCTACTACCACACATTGGGATCCTTAATTGACTCTCTCGACTTATTAACCAACTTGATCTCTGTCCAGGAGTTGCAACTAGTTTCTGGTGTTTGTAGGTAGTGTTAGTAGTCTACCAAGTGGCACCCGGTACAGGTGGGCTTGGGACAGACTAGGCACAGTGGCCCGGTGTACCAAGTGGCACCCGGATGGTGGGCTTGGGAACCCTGCACACATCATTTGGGGCCGTGAGCGACACCCCTGCCGGATCTCCTTGCGGATGGAACCCGAATAGGCGATAAACCTGGATGAGAGACTTGTGTGGTTAGTCAGGTCGTGGCCGACTCCCTCGCCAGGCTTCCGCTTGAAGGTTGCCGAGATACACGAGGTGTACATGGCGGTAAGTGGCGAGAGCGTGTGTGAAGAAGTACACCCCTACAGGGTTAATATGATCTATTCGAATAGCCGTGTCCGCGGAAAAGGACTTCTGGGTTACCTGTACAGTTCATAGACAAGTGAAAGTGGATACTCTAAAATACGCAAGATAAGCGTGAGTGCTATGGATGGCATTCTTGTAGGGAGACGGGAGCGGATCCATAGTGGTGTATTGATATGGTGAATATGTGGACTCGTGTGCGCCACCTCAAAGAGTTACATTGCAGTCGTAGTTCAGGATAGCCACCGAGTCAAAGCTGGCTTGCTGTAGTTAAACCCCACCATCCCCTTTGTTGATAATGATGCATATGTAGTTAGTTCTGATGTAAGTCTTGCTGGGTACATTTGTACTCATGTTTGCCTATTTTATGTTTTGCAGAGACTTCCGTCTCACTAGTAGTTCCGCATGGACTTCGACGTTTAGCTTGTTACCTTAGCTACGATCTTGTGCCCTCGGCAGGATCTGGTAGTTAGTCAGGTTTCTTAGCCTTTTTCATTTGTAGTTGTCTGTACTCAGACATGTTAAGCTTCCGCATGTGCTTTGACTTGTATGCTCTGAATGTTGGGTCGTGAGACCCATGTTTGTAATATCTCGCTCCTCGGAGCCTATTGAATAAAATACTTGAGTTGTAGAGTCATGTTGTGATGCCATGTTGTATTTGCACATATCGAGCATATTGTGTGTATGTTATTGAAATGCTTGGTATGTGTGGGATCTGACTATCTTGTTGTTTATCCTTAGTAGCCTCTCTTATTGGGAAATGTCTCCTAGTGCTTCCACTGAGCCATGGTAGTTTGCTACTGCTCCGGAACACTTAGGCTGGCCGGCATGTGTCCTTCTTCGTTCATGTGTCTGTCCCTTCCGGGAAATGTCACGCGATGAATACCGGAGTCCTGTTAGCCCGCTACAGCCCGGTTCACCGGAGTCCTGCTAGCCCAGTGCTACAACCTAGATTCACTCGCTGATGACCGACACGTTCGATGCTGGGTCATGGATGCCTGTCCCTGTAAGTTTGTGCCACTTTGGGTTTACGACTAGCCATGTCAGCCCAGGCTCCTTATCATATGGATGCTAGCGACACTATCATATACGTGTGCCAAAGGGTGCAAACGGTCCCGGGCAAAGGTAAGGCGACACCCGTGGGGATACCGTGCGTGAGGCCGCAAAGTGATATGAGGTGTTACATGCTAGATCGATGTGGCATTGAGTCGGGGTCCTGACAAAGGATATTTGGAAGCACAAGTAGTATCTCTACTTGGTGCAAGGATTTTGGCTAGCATGAGGGGGAAAGGCAAGCTCAACATGTTTGAATGATCCATGACAATATACTTTAACTGAGATGTGAGAAAACATAACCCATTACATTGTCTTCCTTGTCCAACATCAACTCTTTAACTTATCATACTTAATGAGTGCTCATATTATAAAAGATGTCTAAGATAGTATATTTATATGTGAAATCTCTCTTCCTTCAATATTCTTTCATGAATTGTTCACATGACCAATACAATGCTTGCTAACCTTCAATAAATTTACAACCTCTACTTTTTAGATGTGAAGTCATTACTCCCCATGGGATAAGCAAATGAGACATATATAATTTTAGATTTATGACATTCAACTCAATCAACCATTTACTCAAAGGATATAAGTGAAGCACACGAGTAAATGACAAACTACTCCAAAAAGATATAAGTGAAGATCAATGAGTAGCTAAATAATTATGTAACTATGCAAAAACTCTCTCTCCTTTAAGAATTTCAGATCTTGGTATTTTATTCAAACAGAAAGCAAAACAAAATAAAATGACATTGCAAGGATAGCACAACTCATGTGAAGAAGCAAAAACTTAGGTTCGGCCAATACTAACCGATAATGGTTGAAGAAGAAAGGTGGGATGCCTACCGGGGCATCCCCAAGCTTAGATGCTTGAGACTTCTTGAAATATTATCTTGGGGTGTCTTGGGCATCCCCAATCTTGAACTTTTGTGTCTCCTTAATTCCTCTCATATCATGGTTTCTCTTTTTATCAAAAGCTTCATCCACACCAAACTCAACAAGAACTCGTGAGATAGGTTAGTATAAACCAATGCAAAACCTTATCATTTTCTACTGTAACAAATCACTAAAATTATTATTCAACATTGCATAGTAAATTCCTCTGCATATTTAATACTCCTATCCTCAAATAGAATCATTAAACAGGCAAACATATGCAAACAATACAAACATAACAGCAATCTGCCAAAACAGCATAGTCTGTAAAGAATGCATGATTCATCATACTTCCCTAACTCCAAAAATTATGAGAAAAATACTACACTGTAGAAGATTTATCAGATCTCAATACGCAAAAAGTTTCAACATTATATCATTCTCTGACTTTTCTAGGGAATTTTTGCAACAGCGGTAAACTTTCTGTTTTCAAACAACAACATGTATACTAGCAAAATAAGCATGGTAAAGGCTATCCTTAACATTTTTATTGAAAATAAAGATGCAAAACATTATTCTAAATAACAGCAAGCAAATACTAACAAAAGATAATGACGCTCCAAGCAAAACACATATCATGTGGTGAATAAAAATATAGCTCCAAGTAAATTTACCGATAGACGAAGACGAAAGAGGGGATGCCATCCGGGGCCTCCCCAAGCTTAGGCTCTTGGTTGTCCTTGGATATTACTTTGGGGTGCCTTGGGCATCCCCAAGCTTAGGTTCTTGCCACTCCTTATTCCATAGTCCATCGAATCTTCACCCAAAACTTGAAAACTCTACAACACAAAACTCAACAGAAAACTTGTAAGCTCCGTTACTATAAGAAAATAAAACCACCACTTAGGTACTGTTGTGAACTCATTATAAATTCATATTGGTGTAATATCTACTGTATTCCAACTTCTCTATGGTTCATACCCTCCGATTCTACTCATAGATTCATCAAAATAAGCAAACAACACATAGAAAACAGAATCTGTCAAAAACAGAACAGTCTGTAGTAATATGTATCAAACGTATACTTCTGGAGCTCCAAAATCCCTACCAAATTATGAAGACCTGGTCAATTTATGTACCAATCCATAGCCAAAAGAATAAGATCAAAAGCACGTTTCTGTGAATTATCAGAACTAATTTACTGTGTGCAAAAGTTTCTGATTTTCAGCAGGATCAACACAACTATCACCGTAAGCTATCTTAAAGGTCTTACTTGGCACTTTATTGAAACAAAAGATATAAAACATGATTACTACAGTAGCATAATCATGTGGACACACAAAAATAGTAGGGGTAAATATTGAGTTGTCTCCCAACAAGCGCTTTTCTTTAATGCCTTTCTAGCTAGGCATGATGATGACAATGATGCTCACATAAAAGATAAAAATTGAAGCGTAACGGGAGCACCATGAAGCATATGACTAGCACATTTAAGTCTAACCCACTTCCTATGCATAGGTATTTTGTGAGCAAACAATTATGGGAACAATAATCAACTAGCATAGGAAGGCAAAACAAGCATAACTTCAAGATTTTAAGCATATAGAGAGGAAACTTGATACTAATGCAATTCCTACAAGCATATGTTCCTCCCTCATAATAATTTTCAGTAGCATCATGAATGAATTCAACAATATAACCAACACATAAAGCATTCTTTTCATGACCTACTTGCATAGAAATTTTATTACTCTCCACATAAGCAAATTTCTTCTCATGAACTGTAGTGGGAGCAAACTCAACAAAATAATTATCATGTGAGGCATAATCCAATTGAAAACTAAAATCATGATGACAAGTTTCATGGTTATCATTATTCTTAATATCATACAAGTCATCATAATAATCATCATAGGTAGCAACTTTGTTATCATAATCAATTGGAACCTCTTCTGAAATAGTGGATTCATCACTAAATAAAGTCATGACCTCTCCAAATCCACTTTCATATTCATCACAATAAGATTCAACATCCTCAAAAATAGTGGGATCATTACTTCCTAAAGTTGACACTCTTCCAAACCCACTTTCATCAATATAATCATCATAAATAGGAGGCATGCTTTTATCATAATAAATTTGCTCATCAAAACTTGGGGGACTAAACATATCATCTTCATCAAACATAGCATTCCCAAGCTTGTGGCTTTGCATATCATTAGCATCATGGATATTCAAGGAATTAAAACTAACAACATTGCAATCATGCTCATCATTCAAAGATTTAGTATCAAACATTCTATAGATTTCTTCTTCTAGTACTTGAGCACAATTTTCCTTTTCATCATACTCACGAAAGATATTAAAAAGATGAAGCGTAATAGGCAACCTCAATTCCATTTTTTGTAGTTTTCTTTTATAGACTAAACTAGTGATAAAACAAGAAACAAAAAGATTCGATTGCAAGATCTAAAGATATACCTTCAAGCACTCACCTCCCCGGCAACGGCACCAGAAAAGAGCTTGATGTCTACTACACAACCTTCTTCTTGTAGACATTGTTGGGCCTCCAAGTGCAGAGGTTTGTAGGACAGTAGCAAATTTCCCTCAAGTGGATGACCTAAGGTTTATCAATTCGTAGGAGGCGTAGGATGAAGATGGTCTCTCTTAAGCAACCCTGCAACCAAATAACAAAGAGTCTCTTGTGTCCCCAACACACCCAATACAATGGCAAATTGTATAGGTGCACTAGTTCGGCGAAGAGATGGTGATACAAGTGCAATATGGATGGTAGATATAGGTTTTTGTAATCTGAAAATATAAAAACAGCAAGGTAACTAATGATAAAAGTGAGCATAAACGGTATTGCAATGGTAGGAAACAAGGCATAGGGTTCATACTTTCACTACCTCAACATGCAACAAAGAGTCACTCCAAAGCCACTAATAGCGGAGAACAAACGAAGAGATTATGGTAGGGTACGAAACCACCTCAAAGTTATCCTTTCTGTTCTATCTATTCAAGAGTTCGTAGTAAAATAACATGAAGCTATTCTTTCCGTTCAATCTATCATAGAGTTCATACTAGAATAACACCTTAAGACACGAATCAACCAAAACCCTAATGTCACCTAGATACTCCATTGTCACCTCAAGTATTCGTGGGCATGATTATACGATATGCATCACACAATCTCAGATTCATCTATTCAACCAACACAAAGTACTTCAAAGAGTGCCCCAAAGTTTCTACCGGAGAGTCAAGATGAAAACATGTGCCAACCCCTATGCATAGGTTCATGGGCGAAACCCGCAAGTTGATCACCAAAACATACATGGATCACGTGATATCCCATTGTCACCACAGATAAGCATGGCAAGACATACATCAAGTGTTCTCAAATCCTTAAAGACTCAATCCGATAAGACAACTTCAAAGGGAAAACTCAATTCATCACAAGAGAGTAGAGGGGGAGAAACATCATAAGATCCAACTATTATAGCAAAGCTCGCGATACATCAAGATCGTGCCATAGAGAGAACACGAGAGAGAGCGAGAGAGAGAGAGATCAAACACATAGCTACTGGTACATACCCTCAGCCCCAAGGGTGAACTACTCCCTCCTCATCATGGAGAGCGCCGGGATGATGAAGATGGCCACCGGTGAGGGATCCCCCCTTCGGTAGGGTGCCGAAACGGGCTCCCGAGAGGTTTTTGGTGGCTACAGAGGCTTGCGGTGGCGGAACTCCCGACCTATCTTGTTCTTCGATGTTTTTAGGGTATATGGGATTATATAGGCAAAAGAAGTTGGTCAGGGGAGCTACGAGGGGCCCACGAGATAGGGGGCGCGCCCAGGGGGGTGGGCGCGCCCTTCTATCTCCTGGCCTCCTCGAAGCTTCCCTGGCTTGTACTCCAAGTCTCCCGGATCATGTTCGTTCCAAAAATCATGCTCCCAAAGGTTTCATTCTGTTTGGACTCTGTTTGATATTCCTTTTCTTCGAAATACTAAAACACGCAATAAAACAACAATATGGGCTGGGCCTCCGGTTAATTGGTTAGTCCCAAAAGTAATATAAAATGTATAATAAAGCCCATAAACATTCAAAATAGATAATAATATAGCATGAATGCCTCATAAATTATAGATACGTTGGAGAAGTATCAACGCCTTCATGCAGTACATCGAGGATCTCGGCAGCAAGGTCTGTTTTGCTTCCGTGGCACACCCACGAAGCAACAGCCAAGCAGAGAGAGCAAATGTTGAAGTTCTACGAGGCTTAAGAACGGAGGCTTTTGACAGGCTGCACAAGAGTGGAAGGCGCTGGATTGACGAGTTGCCGGCGGTTCTTTGGTCGATCAGAACGACACCAAATCGAGCCACCGGTCAGACACCCTTTGCCCTTGTCTACGGGGCAGAAGCAGTTCTCCCCATGGAACTCATATATGGGTCACCTCGAGTGGTCGCTTATGATGAGCTTGATCAAGAGCGATTGCGGCAAGATGATGCAATGTTCCTTGAGGAAGATCGTCTCCGAGCGGCTGTGAGGGCAGCATGCTACCAGCAAGCCTTGCATCGCTACCATAGCCGCAAGGTTCATGCCCGGAGCTTTGAGGAAGGCGACCTTGTTCTTCGGCACGTTCAGTCGGCCAAGAATTCCAAAAAGTTGACGCCAAAGTGGGAAGGCCCTTATCGGGTAACACGAGTCATCAGGCCGGGCGCAGTCCGCCTGGAGACCGAAGATGCCATTCCGGTGAGCAACTCCTGGAACATCGAGCATCTTCGCAAGTTTTACCTGTAAGGCACGGCTGTCGGGCCCCCCGGCAAGCCACCTTTTGTACAAGCCTTGTCAGCAAGGCATGTAACCCTTTGTACAAAGCCAGGCGCAGACCCTGAGCATAAATAAGCGAAGCGCTGGCGCCCTAAGTTATAGCAGGCATGCTAGATTGAGTCTCTCCCTCGGTTAGGGTTGATAGTGCTTAGCGGCGACTAACCCCTAGCATAGAGGTCGAGTTTGCATCATTTTGTTCCTATCCATCCTCTTTGGTATGCAGGGTACATGAATGTTTCCGCCAAGCCAAGTGGAAGGAAGAGAACAAGCCGGCGCTCCGGACCCGGCAAGCCAAGCTTGCCGAGGGCTGAAGACACGAGGGTCCACACACGGCAAGTCAGGGCTGCCGGGGGCTGCAGATCGGGATAGGTTTTCCCATTCCCTGTCATGCATTTCCGTATGAAACTTGGGACGTACAGAACCTCGTTTTGTTCGAAAGCTGACGTGCTCCCCTCGTTCCTATCACCCAAGAGCTTCTTGGTTCAAAATATGGTTACAGTCATGGCGGCAAGGAAGCAAGCATAGGGCCCACCCCCACTTCGTCCTTGCCTTCGCCAAAGGCGTGAGTATGGACGGACGGAGCAGGGGAACGGCAAGGCCTACTGCCGGGCAGCAGTGTTTATATTGAAAATAACAAGGATTTGTTCCTTGGTATGGGCTTTGCTCACACGCACACACAAGACCCAACAAGCACCCATTTTCCATTAATACGTTCCATACATGTACAATTCGTACGGAATGTAAACATGAACAGGAAGATTACATGTTTTAGATCTAAATGAGGCCCGTGGGCTTACAAATTGAAAAAAAGATAAGATGCCCGTAATCCCTTTCTTGTCCCTCTCCTCAGGAAATGAAACAAGAAGACAAAAGGGTAGAATGAGCGCCTAGGCGAGGTACGAGCAACAGTAGGTGCCAAGAGAACATGTCGGCGGTCGCCTAGGAGAGGGTCGGCGGTGGTGGCACCGGAGGAAGAGCTGGAAGATGAGGCAGCGGTCCGTCAATACGCTACAAAGGTGTCATGGAATTAACACGTCAGATGTCCTCATGAAAGGACTTAGTCGTGGAGCCATCACAACGGGTTAGCTTGAAGGGGTTAAACCGGACAAGGGATACGGGAGTTTTATACTAGTTCGGCCCCTTCGATGAAGGTAAAAGCCTACGTCTAGTTGTGATGGGATTGATTGAGTTTCGATGACCAGGGAGCGAAAACGCTTGCCTGAGTCCCGAGTTGTTGTTTCTTGTCCCTGAACCGCCGCTGAGTCTTCCCTTTATATACATAGGTTGACGCCCGGCCGGTCTACAGATCCCCGAGGCCAACTCATACAAGGTGTCCGGCTCGGTCTATCCTTTCCTAACTTACATTACAAGTTACATAGTCATGGCGGTTTACCATTATGGGCCCTAATCCGCCTTTGGGCTTCGGGCCTCTAAGCTTCATTAATAAAGCACCATCTTCTAGATCTTCATGGGCTTCAACATAGTCGAGGGTGAACCGGGCCCTCCTGGCTGGTTTACACTCAGTAGTTATATCCCCAAGATTAGGCCCCAGATTGATTTGAACCTATTCATGTCAATCTTCAACACTTCAAAGAAATCTTGTAAACATCTCCTTATATTCTTGTAAACCGCCATGTTTACTTCCTGTAACTTTTGTTAAACTGCCATGACGTCATCCTCTGGACATAGTAACGGCCATCATGACGTCATCTCTGCATAAAAAAGATTAAAAAGATTCCCCTCATTTAATGATATCCTGAAAATCAAGGCGACAGGCGCACCCTCTCTGCCGCTTCAGGCTCCTCGATTCTTGGGCCTGCCCTTTATCTCTTTCTCCTTATAAATAAAGCCCGAGGGTCCTTTTCTTTCTTCCCCTTCCGTGCCTTTCTTCTTCCTCGCGAAGCCCGAGCTCTGAAGCTCCACCGCCGCCCTCGACCCTTGAGAACTTCATCGACAAAGGACGCTGCATCAACCTGAAATGGACCAGAGTTCGCCGCATCTCTCCGCAGTAGATCTGCACTGGTAAGTTTCCTCCTTCCCGCATCGTTAGATCTGTGCTAGGGTTCATGAGTTCGTCTGTACAGTTCTTCATTTTTCCTTCTTAGTTCTTTGTTTTTCCTTCTGCCGTGATTGCTTCATTCCAATAGTAGCGCAAATCTCGTGCGGTAGTTACTCTGCATCCATTTTTAGTACTAGTAGATCTTTCCTTTCTTTTGTAGAGTGCACGACCTTCTCTGTTCTTGCTTAACGCCATTATAAGTCGCAGTAATTTTTCTTTACTGAAGCATGGTAGATCCAAATAAATTTCATCCTTGTGTGGAACCTGTTTCTGCCAACACTTAGCAAATTTTCATTTCTGTCTCCTCCTCCTAAGGGCGGTTTAACATTTTAGCAAATGGTAATCCGCCACCTATCATTAGCCCTCGCTTTAAACCGCCAGTTTGATCTGAATAGCAGCTTCCAGTTTATTTCACACATATGCCTTGATCAAATTTTCCGGTTTAATAGCAACTAATACTTCTTGAACCATCAATTGTAAACCGGCCTTCATTTTACCTTTACACTTTGCTGTTCAAGATGACCAAACAATTCGCCGCTTGCAATTGGGTTCCGTCCCGGATCACAAAAACGCAGATCAATGGATATGTAGTGACGGGCGCTTTAGCATCAAAAAATGTCCTGCACTGGCGAGTTCCTGGCCCTGAGTGCCCTCCTGAGCCTCAGGATGGCAAAGTTATTGTTTTTATGCAGCACTTAGACCGGGGCTTCAGCCCTCCCGGATCAAAAAATTTCCGGGATGTCCTTGCGAGCTTTCAACTCCATCCGCAAGACATTGTCCCAAATTCTGTATCAAATATATGCAACTTTCAAGTATTTTGTGAAGTTTACCTTCAAGAGGAACCTTCTATCGAGCTATTCCGGGATTTCTTCCACTTAAACCGCTGAACCGAGTTTTCTGATGGCCCTAATACAGAACTTGGCGGGGTATCAATCCAGAAGAGGAAGGAGGTTGATTTCCCACATGCATCACACCACAGTCATCCCAAAGACTGGAACCAAACTTGGTTCTACTATCAAAACACTGCCCCTGCTAAAGAGAATCCCTTGCCAGGTTACTACCCTCATCGGCTTAGAAATGGCCACCCGTTACCTAAACGTTTAACTGCCAGAGAGAGGCAAACTTATGCCCCTCAACTCACCAAGCTCCAGGCTCTCATGGCCAATGGATTAACTGGCGTTGATCTTGTCCGCTGGTGGGTTAAATGGCACATCCTGCCCTTAAGTCGCCGTTCTGGATTAATGCATGAGTACACTGGCAACTCCAACGATCCTCAACGGTTTACTGAGATAGAGGTGACCGATGACGAAGTCACCGAATCAGTAAAGAAGATGTTAGACGAACCCATCACCATATGTAGTCAAACTGGGCTAGCTCCTTTTTACACTGCCAACAAACCGCCAGCAGTAAGTCTTTTAACCTTGTATTTTCTTGATCCGCCTCCACTAACATTGTTCTAATAATCCTTTGTTTATCTTTCCAGGCCAACAACTCCTTTTGGAAAAAGAAGGCCTCAGAAAAAACGACCAGAGCTCCTCGTGCCAAGAGTAAAGTTGTCAAGAAATCAACCAAGAAGAAGACCGGCGAAGCTGCTGATCCGCCCGAAGATGCTGAAGATTCGGATCAAGAGGTAGAACTTGATTCCCTTGGCTCCTTTTTCATACATCTTATTAACAACGATTATCATCAGGATGATGCGGAGGTCAGCCGTGCGGACCATGTTGAGGTAATCTCTCTTTCCTCCGGTTCAGATCTTGTGTCGGTTTAAAGATTTCGCCGTGCAGTTCGGAAAGTGAAACGCTCTCACCCTCTTGCTTATTTGGATCCAAAATTTTCTTTAAAGAAACAGCAACCTGAAGAGAGCCGCACAACCCGACACAGTGGCCAGCAAGTCACTTCTTCCGGTTTACCGGATACTCCAATTTGGAAGCGTCGTCCAGAGGTTATTTGTTCTCTCGAAAAATGTTATCCTTTGAAGGGTTTCTTCCGATACCCACTTAATCCGTCTAATCCAAATTACCAGGCATCTTCTAACTCGTCTGGCGGTTCATCAACCACACAACTGCCTCCCCTCAAGACCGTCATTGGGTAAGTGCATCATTTGTTGGTTTGTCTCTTCATGCATCAGTTTACCATACTAATCTTTATTTTGATGTTGCAGTGCCAAAGCTCGATTGAGTAAGAAAGCCAAGACCAGTGGTCCCTCTGACAATGTTGAACCGGAGAAGACCCCAGATAATGCTGGCGAAGATACTGATGATGTCATGGATGAATCCGCTCCACAAGATCCAGCTGCTGATGCCAATCTGCCGGAGGCTGATTAGGAAACACATCTTGACACATCAAGTCCACATGCCATGCCTCCAAGTCCAATTGCTGATCCGCTGGGCTCAACTGCTAATCCGCCAAGCCCTGCTGCCAATCTGCCAAGCCCTGCTATCAAACCGCCAAGCCCAGCCAAAGACAAGGTCAATCCATCGAGCCCAGCCACGGATGACGATGACATTGTTGTCACTGGTACTGCTTATACCACCCCCGACAATCCAATTGCATTATCAAAGCACACTGCCAAGGACGAATTTGCTGCTATGAGCAAGGGGAAGGGGAAGACTGATTTGTCAGCCTATGTTGACCTTTCTACTCAAGACCTTCATTCCGGATTCTTGAACCGGCTTTACACCAGCCGAGATTATGAAGCCGGTTTGGTGAATCTGATGAAGGAACGCTATGAGGTAATTTTCAAAATACCATCTTTATTCTGCCCATTCCTTATATTGTAGCCCCCAAGGGCTGGTTTGTCTTGTAAAGACAAACCGGGACTTTTATATTCCATACTGTACCTTGTTGGCTTTCCTTGTGTATTTTTTGGATCAAACACACATTAGCCCCTAAGTGCCAAGATTAAAACTTGTATTGATCCTTGGGACTTTAAACATTTAGTAGTAAAGAAGCAATCCGCATTAGCCCCCAAGTGCCGAGTGCATAACTTGTTATATGCTTGGGACTTTGACAATATTTACATGCTCCTGCTCTGTTTGTGACAGGCTGACATAAATCACCAAGGCAATCAAATTGCTGATCTCCAAGAGAACATCAAGACCCAACAAGCAGAAACGTCCAAGGCAAAAGATGAGCTTAAAGCCGCTTTGGCCGCCATGGAGCAGGTCAAAGAAGGGTTCCAGTCGGAGCGTGCCAACTGGGAGACGGAGAAAAATGCATTGCTGAAGCGGGCAGAAGACGCCGAATCAGCTCTTAAACCGGTGGCGGAAGAGCTAACTGGGTTGAAGCACCAAGTGAATGCAATGACTTCTGCAGTATTTGGTAAGTAGTTTTGCCAAGACTTCTTGAATGACCATGTTTGTAATTTGCCGGTTTAACATGAAAACCATTGTAGGTGGCCGCATTGCTCATCCGGGCTCTGATATGCGGATGAAGCTGAAGGCAACATACACTCTGATTGAACAACTATATACCGGTACCCAACGGGTTATCTGTGCAGCTTCATACAATAATCCGGCCCCCACTTTGATCAAGGATACTCTAGCAAAGTTATCCGTAACGCCGGCACAGATAGAAGAGATGAATCGATCTGCTGCCAGGGCTGGCGATTTGTTGGCACTCACTCAAGCCAAAGCATGGATAGCTGACCTTGATCCGGTGGATATTGCCAAGGGCTTCCCCAGTGAACAAGAGAACGGGGGAGAGTTTGACAATGATGCCCTCAAAGCTGTGACAAGGGAGATGCGTCCTTTGGTGAGTCAACTGCCAAAAGAAGCGAACTTGACGGTTCACCGGTCCTTCTATGATGCCAACAACAAACGGGTTGACACTGTCATACCGGAAGTGCAAAATCTTATCCCGCCAATCCGTAAGCACACTTACGCCCCTGACGTTGATCCGGCCGAACTTATAAGTGAAGAGGTTGTCTTTCAGGCTTTAACCCGGATTGACTGGACCACCACTGTCTTCCAGCTACTGGATGAGGAGGAGGCTGAACCGACACCAGATGATCCATCCACTTCACGTCAACATGGTGATGAGGCCTGATTCGGCAATCTGATTGATGCTTCATAGACTGTTCTGTGGAAAGAACAATTCCGTATTTTGGGCCTTAAAGCGCCTTGTAATAGGTTAGTTAAAATACTTTTATCTGCTACCATCGTGCACTGGGATATACTTTGCTAGATCCGCCATGCCAATTTCAATGCTAGCTTATATATTGTGCAATCCCTGTGTATGCATTGAAAAAAGATGTCCTGCGGTTTACCGCTGGACGGGTCAAAGTGCCCAAGATAAAGCCTAGTTAATAACCAAAGCGGAATAAATATGAAATAACTCATACCTGTGATATGGAGTCACTTAATAAGGGTGGAAACCCACATTTTTGAGCTTTCAAAACCCTTACCCTATAATGATAAGATGAATAAGTCATGCCGGGTTATAATGAACACCAGATGATCATACTGGCGACATATAGTCAAAGCCAGGCCGGGTTAACAAACACCGGTTTGATGAGATGGCCTGACAACTTATAGCTGAAAGCCAAGCCAGGTTTAACAAGCACCGGTTTAAAAATATGACTGAAAAGCCACATCGGGTCAAAGAACACTAGTTTAAGATAAATTCAAAAAAGGTGAAAACTTAGCAAAAAAAGCCAATAAGAAATCATGTAGTCAAGGCTTTTCAAGGGCTGCCAGGCCCAAATTCGAGGCTTTTCATGGGCTGCCAGGCCACCGAGTTAAACCATTTTGCAAAGCCTTTTAAGATGGGCCTCCAACTAACCAATCGTCGTTTTAACTTTGACAAGTTCAGGGTCTGTATAAGATTGACTTGTCAAACATTCGGCGGGTTGTGCCAGGATTACCTGGATAAGAGTGGCTTACTTGATGAAGGCAGGTTAACCCGGGGTTTTAGGTGAATACACCAGGCTTCCAAGCCATGGGTCGATACCCAATTACAAGGGTCCGTTCAAGCTCTTTGTGGCTTTTGCACAAAAAGCCCCCAAGTAACTTTGTGAGCTGTGCTCAATGGGTGCCCATGTTTGAGCTGTGCATAACATCCAGACTCTCTTTGGCCCCTTGGGTGTGAAGCTCCCAAGCTATGTTGTGGCATGATAGCCGGTTTAATAGGTAAGGTGAGTCATCGCTTTGAGAGCAGAAGCCCCCTTGTAACCAAGAAATTTTGGAAAAAACGGCAGAGGCCCTGCTTTTAGCAAGGATGCCGGTTTATTATATTGATCATAATATATACATTGTCATAATATGTACATAAGGAAAGCCTATGGCTCAGGTGTAGTAAGGCCGAAGGAGAGCTATGTTCCATGGCCGCCGAGTCTCCTCCTCAGAACTGCGTGAGTCTTCTCGAATGTCAATGAGGTAGTAAGATCCGTTGTGCAGATTTTTGCTGACCACAAAGGGTCCTTCCCAAGGTGGGGATAACTTGTGCATATCGGTCTAATCCTGGATGAGCCGAAGCACTAAGTCGCCTTCTTGAAAGGTTCGTGTTTTAACCTGGCGGCTGTTATAACGCCGCAGGTCTTGTTGATAAACCGCCGACCGAGCCAAAGCCATGTCCCATTTCTCATCTAACAGGTCCAATGCCTCTTGACGCGCTTGCTCACTGTCCGCTTCAACATAATTGGCAACCCGGGGCGAGTCATGACGAATATCACTTGGGAGGACAGCCTCAGCCCCGTAAACCATGAAGAAAGGTGTATAACCCATGGATCGGTTTGGGGTGGTGTTTATACTCCATAACACAGATGGTAACTCTTCCACCCAACAACCCGGCGTCCGCTTCAAGGGAACCATAAGCCTAGGCTTAATACCCTTCAGGGTCTCTTGATTCGCCCTTTCAGCTTGACCATTGGACTGTGGATGAGCCACAGATGCTACATCAAGCCGGATGTGCTCTCGTTGGCAGAACTCCTCCATCTCACCTTTAGAAAGGTTCGTGCCATTATATGTGATGATGCTGTGTGGAAACCCAAAACGGAAAATGATCTTTTTGAGAAATTGAACCGCCGTGGCTGCATCACACTTGCTGACAGGCTTCGCTTCAACCCATTTAGTAAACTTGTCAACCGCCACCAACAGGTGGGTCTTCTTATCCTGGGAATGCTTAAAAGGTCCTACCATATCAAGCCCCCAAGTGGCAAACGGCCAAGTGATAGGAATCATCCGTAGCTCCTGAGCCGGAACATGAGCTCGACGTGAAAATTTCTGACAAGCGTCACATCGCTTTACCAGATCCTCTGCATCAGCATGAGCTGTCAACCAATAGAACCCATGACGAAAAGCTTTCGCCACCAGGGATTTTGAACCGGCGTGGTGACCACAACCCCCTTCATGGATTTCATGTAGAATCTCTTGTCCTTCTTCAGGGGAAATACAACATTGAAAAACTCCTGAAACACTGCAACGGTGTAACTCGCCATTGTGAATAACCATGGACTTGGACCGCCGTATTATTTGTCAAGCGAAAGCCTCATCATCTGGTAACTCGCCCCGGTTTAAATACGCCAAATATGGAACCGTCCAATCCGGAGTAGTGTGTAAAACGGCCACCAATTGGGCCTCTGGATCAGGAACAGCTAAATCCTCCTCTGTAGGCAACTTAACAGACGGGTTATGCAAGATATCTAAAAAGGTATTGGGTGGTACCAGTTTACGCTGAGATCCCAGCCGGCTTAAAGCATCTGCTACCTCGTTTTTGTGCCGGTCAATGTGCTCCACCTGATATCCCTTAAAATGATCTGCCACAATATCCACCTCGCGTCTGTAAGCCACCATTAGTGGGTCCTTAGAATCCCAAGTACCAGAAACTTGCTGAGCCACCAGATCAGAGTTGCCAAAACAGCGGACCCGGCTTAAGTTCATCTCCTTAGCCACGCGGAGACCGTGGAGTAAGGCCTCGTACTCAGCTGCATTGTTAGTATAGGGAAACATTAAGCGGAGAACATAACAAATTTTATCACCTCGAGGGGAAGTAAGAACAACTCCAGCCCCCGAGCCCTCCAATTGCCTGGAACCATCAAAGTGAATGATCGAATATGTATTATCCGGTTTGTCCTCTGGTGCTTGTAACTCGGTCCAATCATTGATGAAGTCAACAAGTGTCTGTGACTTGATTGATGTCCGAGGCATATATTTCAATCCGTGCGGGCCAAGCTCAATTGCCCACTTTGCAACCCGGCCAGTTGCCTCCCTGTTCTGAATTATATCGCCCAAAGGAGCTGAACTGACCACTGTAATGGGATGGCCTTGAAAGTACTGTTTGAGCTTCCGACTTGCCATAAAAACCCCATAAACTAGCTTCTGCCAATGCAGATATCGTTGCTTTGACTCGATAAGCACTTCACTGATGTAGTAAACCGGCCGTTGAACCGGGTATTCCTTACCAGCCTCCTTGCGCTCCACCACAATCGCCACGCTGACAGCACGAGCATTAGTAGCCACGCACAATAACAAGGGCTCGTTGTCAACCGGAGCAGCAAGAACCGGCGGTTCAACCAACTACCGCTTTAAGTCATCAAACGCCGCATCAGCTGCATCGGTCCATATGAAATCGTCCGTCTTTTTTAACATCTGATATAAAGGAATCGCTTTCTCTCCCAAACGGCTGATAAACCGGCTAAGGGCGGCAATTCGACCCGCCAGACGCTGAACATCATTGATACACTTCAGTTTAGTCAAAGATGTAATCGCTTTGATTTTTTCCGGATTAGCCTCAATGCCTCTGTTGGACACCAGAAAGCCTAAGAGCTTGCCTGCCGGAACACCAAAAACACACTTATCCGGATTAAGCATCATTTTGTAAATCCGAAGATTGTCAAATGTTTCCTTGAGGTCATCTATCAAGGTTTCCTTCTTCCTGGATTTTACCACAATGTCATCCACATAGGCATGAACATTACGCCCAACCTGCGTGTGAAGACAATTTTGCACACAACGCTGATAAGTTGCCTGGGCACTCTTGAGCCCGAAAGGCATAGAAACATAGCAGAAGGCTCCAAAGGGAGTGATGAAGGCTGTCTTCTCCTGGTCCTTAACTGCCATTTTAATCTGATGATAACCTGAATAAGCATCCAAAAAACTCAGGCGCTCACAACCCGCCGTCGCATCAATAATCTGATCAATATGCGGGAGAGCAAAGGGATCTGCCGGACAAGCCTTGTTCAAATCTGTGTAGTCCACACACATACGCCAAGTGCCATTTTTCTTAAGTACGAGCACCGGATTAGCCAACCACTCAGGGTGAAACACTTCAATGATAAACCCAGCAGCCAACAGCCGGGCTACCTCTTCACCAATGGCCTTGCGTCTTTCCTCGTTAAACCGCCGAAGAAATTACTTGGCCTGTTTAAACTTGGGATCAATATTGAGAGTGTGCTCAGCGAGTTCCCTCGGTACACCTGGCATGTCAGAAGGCTTCCATGCAAAAATGTCCCGGTTCTCATGGATGAACTCGATGAGCGTGCTTTCCTATTTTGGATCCAGATTGGTGCTGATGCTAAATTGTTTGGATGAATCGCCAGGAACAAAGTCAACAAGTTTAGTCTCATCAGCTGGTTTGAATTTCAGGGTCGGGTCATGCTCAGTGGTGGGCTTCTTCAAAGGAGTCATGTCTACCGGATCAACATTGTCCTTATAAAACTTCAGCTCCTCCGTAGCACAAACTGACTCAGCGTAAGCCGCATCACCTTCCTCACAATCCAAAGCGATCTTTCGACTTCCATGTACTGTTATAGTTCCCTTGTGACCCGGCATTTTGAGCTGTAAATAGATATAGCAGGGCCTCGCCATGAATTTTGCGTAAGCCAGCCGTCCAAACAGTGCGTGATACGGGCTCTGGATTTTTACCAATTCGAAGGTCAACTTTTCAGACCTGGAATCATGCTCGTCTCCAAACACAACCTCCAAAGAGATCTTGCCAACAGGATATGCCGATTTACCTGGTACTACACCATGAAAAACAGTGTTGGACGGTTTAAGGTTCTTGTCTGTCAACCCCATGCGACGAAAAGTCTCATAGTACAGGATGTTGATGCTGCTCCCTCCATTCATCAGGACTTTGGTAAACTTGTAACCTCCCACCTGAGGTGCTACCACCAAAGCTAGTTGACCCGGATTGTCAACCCAGGGCGGATGATCCTCTCTGCTCCACACAATGGGCTGCTTGGACCACCGTAAATAATGTGGCACTGCCGATTCAACAACATTAACTGCCCTTTTGTGAAGCTTCTGATCTCGCTTACACAGGCTAGTAGTAAACACATGATACTGCCCCCATTCAACTGCTTGGGGTGACTTTGATAACCTGATTGCTGCCGATTCCCTTGATTATTCTGTTGGCCATTACCCCCTTGGTTATGCTGGTTGCCCTGATTATTCTGAAATCCAGAGCTTGAACTGCCGCCACCATGAAAACCTAGACCTGAACCGCCCGACGGACCCTGATCATACCGGAAAACATCGGAATTCTTGAACTCCTTCATGATATAACAATCTTTCCACAGATGCGTGGAAGGGGCCTCTTTGGTCCCATGCTTTGGGCAGGGCTGGTTCATCAAAAGTTCCAAATTCATCCCTCCACCGCGCTGGGGCAGTTTACCCTTACGACGCTGCATATTGGTGTTAGCCACAAGATCTGAATTATCTGCCTTGCGCTTACCATTATTCCCATGGCCTCCTTGGTTGTGATGATGTCCCTTTGCACCGCCGTTCTTCTTTCCCTTCTCCGGTTTCTCATCATCAGAATCAGGATCCTGTTGGAAATATGCCCTAGAGGCAATAATAAATTAGTTATTATTATTATATTTCCTTGTTCATGATAATCGTTTATTATCCATGCTATAATTGTATTGATAGGAAAGTCAGATACATGTGTGGGTACATAGACAACACCATGTCCCTAGTAAGCCTCTACTTGACTAGCTCGTTAATCAATAGATGGTTACAGTTTCCTGACCATGGACATTGGATGTTGTTGATAACGGGATCACATCATTAGGAGAATGATGTGATGGACAAGACCCAATCCTAAGCCTAGCACAAAGATCGTGTAGTTCATATGCTAAAGCTTTTCTAATGTCAAGTATCTTTTCCTTAGACCATGAGATTGTGCAACTCCCGGATGCCGTAGGAATTCTTTGGGTATACCAAATGTCACAACGTAACTGGGTGGCTATAAAGGTACACTACGGGTATCTCCGAAAGTGTCAGTTGGGTTGGCACGAATCGAGACTGGGATTTGTCAACGGAGAGGTATCTCTGGGCCCACTCGGTAGGACATCATCATAATGTGCACAATGTGACCAAGGGGTTGATCATGGGATGATGTGTTACAGAGACTTGCTGGTAACGAGATTGAACAAGGTATCGACATACCGACGATCGAATCTCGGGCAAGTATAATACCACTGGACAAAGGGAATTGTATATGGGTTTGATTGAGTCCTTGACATCATGGTTCATCCTATGAGATCATCGTGGAACATGTGGGAGCCAACATGGGTATCTAGATCCCGCTGTTGGTTATTGACAGGAGAACGTCTCGGTCATGTCTGCATGGTTCCCGAACCCGTAGGGTCTACACACTTAAGGTTCGATGATGCTAGGGTTATAAAGGAAGTTTGTATGTGGTTACCGAATGTTGTTCGGAGTACCGGATGAGATCCCGGATGTCACGAGGAGTTCCGGAATGGTCCGGAGGTAAAGATTTATATATGGGAAGTCATCATACGGTCACCGGAATAATTCGGGGGTTACCGGTATTGTATCGGGACCACCGAAGGGGTACCGGGGGTCCACCGGGAGGGTCCACCTGCCCCGGAGGGCCCTGTGGGCTGTTTGTGGAGAGGGACCAGCCCCTTAGTGGGATGGGCGTATCCCCCGTAGGGCCCATGCGCCTAGAGTTTGGGGGAACCCTAAAGGGGGGCGCCCCCTTGCCTTGGGGGGCAAGGCAACCCCCTCTGGCCGCCGCCCCCTCCTCAGATTGGATCTGAGGGGGGCGGCCCCCCTCTCCCTTGCCCCTATATATATGTGGGGGTGGAAGGGCAGCCGCACCCAAGTTCTAGCGCAGCCCTTCCCCTCTCCCAAGTCCTCCTCCTCTCTCGCGGTGCTTGGCAAAGCCCTACAGGATTGCCACGCTCCTCCATCACCACCACGCCGTTGTGCTGCTGCTGGATGGAGTCTTCCTCAACCTCTCCCTCTCTCCTTGCTAGATCAAGGCATGGGAGACGTCACCGGGCTGTACGTGTGTTCGGCACTAGGATCCCCGATGATTTGGATCACGACGAGTACGACTCCTTCAACCCCGTTCTCTTGAACGCTTCCGCTTAGCGATCTACAAGGGTATGTATATGCACTCTCCTTCCCCTCATTGCTAGTCTCTCCATAGATAGATCTTGGTGACTCGTAGGAAAATTTTGAATTTCTGCTACGTTCCCCAACAGTGGCATCATGAGCTAGGTCTATGCGTAGTTTCTATGCATGAGTAGAACACAAAGTAGTTGTGGGTGTTGATTTTGTTCAATATGCTTACCGTTACTAGTCTTATCTTGATTCGGCGGCATCGTGGGATGAAGCGGCCCGAACCGACCTTACACGTACTCTTACGTGAGACATGTTCCATCGACTGACATGCACTTGTTGCATAAGGTGGCTAGCGGGTGCCAGTCTCTCCCACTTTAGTCGGATCGGATTCGATGAAAAGGGTCCTTATGAAGGGTAAATAGCAATTGACATATCACGTTGTGGTTTTTGCGTAGGTAAGAAACGTTCTTGCAAGAAACCCATAGCAGCCACGTAAAACATGCAAACAACAATTAGAGGACGTCTAACTTGTTTTTGCAGGGTATGCTATGTGACGTGATATGGCCATGAAGAATGTGATGAATGATATGTGATGTATGAGATTGATCATGTTCTTGTAATAGGAATCACGACTTGCATGTCGATGAGTATGACAACCGACAGGAGCCATAGGAGTTGTCTTTATTTATTGTATGACCTGCGTGTCATTGAACAACACCATGTAATTACTTTACTTTATTGCTAACCGGTAGCCATAGTAGTAGAAGTAATAAGTTGGCGAGACAACTTCATGGAGACACGGTGATGGAGATCATGATGATGGAGATCATGGTGTCATGCCGGTGACGATGATGATCATGGAGCCCCGAAGATGGAGATCAAAAAGGAGCAAAATGATATTGGCCATATCATGTCACTATTTTGATTGCATGTGATGTTTATCATGTTTATGCATCTTATTTGCTTAGAACAACAGTAGTCAATAAGATGATCCCTCATTAAAATTTCAAGAAAGTGTTCCCCCTAACTGTGCACCGTTGTGAAAGTTCGTTGTTTCGAAGCACCACGTGATGATCGGGTGTGATAGATTCTAACGTTCACATACAACGGGTGTAAGCCAGATTTACACACGCGAAACACTTAGGTTGACTTGACGAGCCTAGCATGTACAGACATGGCCTCGGAACACGGAAGACCGAAAGGTCGAGCATGAGTCCTATAGAAGATACGATCAACATGAAGATGTTCACCGACATTGACTAGTCTGTCTCACGTGATGATCAGACACGGCCTAGTTGACTCGGATCATGTAATCACTTAGATGACTAGAGGGATGCCTATCTGAGTGGGAGTTCATAAGATGAACTTAATTATCCTGAACATAGTCAAAAGATCTTCGCAAATTATGTCGTAAGCTCACGCTTTTTCTACTGTTTAGATATGTTCCTAGAGAAAATTTAGTTGAAAGTTGATAGTAGCAATTATGCGGACTGGGTCCGTAAACTGAGGATTGTCCTCGTTGCTTCGTAGAAGGCTTATGTCCTTAATGCACCGCTCAGTGTGCTGAACCTCGAACATCATCTGTGGATGTTGCGAACATCTCTCACACATGTTTTGATAACTACGTGATAGTTCAGTAATGATAAACGGTTTAGAGTTGAGGCACCGAAGACAATTTTGGAACGTCGCGAAACATATGAGATGTTTCAAGGGCTGAAATTGGGATTTCAGGCTCGTGCCCACGTCAAGAGGTATGAGACCTCCGACGGTTTTCTTAGCCTGCAAACTAAGGGAGAAAAACTCAATCGTTGAGCTTGTGCTTAGATTGTCTGAGTACAACAATCACTTTAATCGAGTGGGAGTTGATCTTCCAGATGAGATAGTGATGTTTCTCCAAAGTCATTGCCACCAAGCTGCTAGAGCTTCGTGATGAACTATATCAGGGATAGATATGATGATCCTTGAAGTATTCGCGATGTTTGACACTGTGAAAGTAGAAGTCAAGTAGGAGCATCAATTGTTGATGGTTAGTAGAACCACTAGTTTCAAAAAGGGCAAGGGCAAGGAGGGATACTTCATGAAACGGCAAATCAGCTGCTGCTCTAGTGAAGAAACCCGAGGTTGAACCCAAACCCGAGACTAAGTGCTTCTGTAATGAGAGGAACGGACACTAAAGCAGAACCACCCTAGATACTTGGTAGATAAGAAGGCATGCAAGGTCGAAGGAAGTATATTGGATATACATTATGTTAATGTGTACTTTACCAGTATTCCTAGTAGCACCAGGGTATTAGATACCGGTTCAGTTGCTAAGTGTTAGTAACTCGAAGTAAAAGCTACGGAATAAACAGAGACTAGCTAAAGGTGAGCTGACGATATGTGTTGGGAGTGTTTCCAAGGTTGATATGATCAAGCATCACACACTCCCTCTACCATCGAGATTGGTATTAAACCTAAATAATTGTTATTTGGTGTTTGCGTTGAGCATAGACATGATTGGATTATGTCTATCGCAATACGGTTATTCATTTAAGGAGAATAATAGTTACTCTATTTATTTGAATAATACCTTCAATGGTCTTGCACCTAAAATGAATGGTTTATTGAATCTCGATCGTAGTGATACACATGTTCATGCCAAAAGATACAAGATAGTAATGATAGTACCACCTACTTGTGGCACTGCCATGTAAGTCATAAAACGCATGAAGAAGCTCCATGTTGATGGATCTTTGGACTCACTCGTTTTTGAAAAGTTTGAGACATGCAAACCATGTCTATTGGTATGTACGCATGAAGAAACTCCATGCAGATGGATCGTTTTGGACTCACTTGATTTTGAATCACTTGAGACATGCAAATCATACCACATGGGCAAGATGACTGAAAGCCTCGTTTTCAATAAAATGGAACAAGAAAGCAACTTGTTGGAAGTAATACATTTTGATGTGTGCAGTCCAATAAGTGCTAAGGCACGCAGTAGATATCATTATGTTCTTACTTCACGGATGATTTGAGTAGATACTGAGTATATTTACTTGATGAAACGCAAGTCTGAATTATTGAATGGTTCAAGTAATTTCAGAGTGAAGTTGAAGATCATCATGACAAGAGGATAAAATGTCTATGATATGATCATAGAGATGAGTATCTGAGTTACAAGCTTTGGCACGCAATTAAGACATTGTGGAAATTGTTTCACAACTAATACCGCCTGGAACACCATAGTGTGATGGTGTGCCCGAACATCATAGTTGCACCCTATTGGATATGGTGCGTACCATGATGTCTCTTATCAAATTACCACTATCGTTCATGGGTTAGGCATTAGAGACAACCGCATTCACTTTAAAATAGGGCACCATGTAATTCCGTTGAGACGACACCGTTTGAACTATGGTTTGGAGAAACCTAAGTTGTCGTTTCTTAAAAGTTTGGGGCTGCGACGCTTATGTGAAAAAGTTTCAGGTTGATAAGCTCGAACCCAAAGTGGATAAAATGCATCTTCATAGGACACCCAAAACAGTTGGGTATACCTCCTAATTCAGATCTGAAAGCAATAGGGATTGTTTCTTGAATCGGGTCCTTTCTCGAGGAAAAGTTTGTCTCAAAAATTGAGTGGGAGGATGGTGGAGACTTGATGAGGTTATTGAACCGTCACTTCAACTAGTGTGTAGCAGGGCACAGGAAGTTATTCCTGTGGCGTCTACACCAATTGAAGTAGAAGCTTATGATAGTGATCATGAAGTTTCGGATCAAGTCACTACCGTACCTCGTAGGGTGACAAGGATGCGTACTACTTCAGAGTGGTACAGTAATCCTGTCTTGAAGGTCATGTTGCTAGACAACAATGAACGTACGAGCTATGGAGAAGCGATGGTGGGCCCATATTCCGACAAATGGTTAGAAGCCATGAAATCCGAGATAGGATCCATGTATCAGAACAAAGCATGGACTTTGGTGGACTTGCCTGATGATCGGCAAGCCATTGAGATAAATGGATCTTGAAGAAGAAGACAGACGTGGACGGTAATGTCACCGTCTATGAAGCTCGACTTGTGGCGAAGAGTTTTTCACAAGTTCAAGGAAGTTGACTACGATGAGATTTTCTCATTCGTAGCGATGCTTAAGTCCGTCGGAATCATGTTAGCATTAGCTGCATTTATGAAATCTGCCAAATGGATGTCAAAACGAGTTTCCTTACCAGTTTTCGTAAGGAAAGGTTGTATGCAATACAATCAGAAAGGTTTGTCGATCCTAAGGATGCTAAAAGGTATGCTAGCTCCAGCGATCCTTCTAAGGACTGGAGTAAGCATCTCGGAGTTGGAATGTACGCTTTGATGAGATGATCAAAGATTTTGGGTTTATACAAAGTTTATGAGAAATTTGTATTTCCAAAGAAGCGAGTGGGAGCACTATAGAATTTCTGATAGGTATATGTTGTTGACATATTGTTGATCAGAAATGATGTAGAATTTCTGGAAAGCATATAGGGTTGTTTGAAAGGTGTTTTTCAATAGAAAACCTGGATTAAGCTGCTTGAACATTGAGTATCAAGATCTATGAGGATAGATCAAAAAAACGCTAAATGGTATTTTCAAATGAGCACATACCTTGACATGATCTTGAAGGTGTTCAAGATGGATCAGTCAAAGAAGGAGTTCTTGCTAGAATTGTAAGGTATGAAGTTAAGACTTAAAGCTCGACCACAGCAGAATAGAGAGAAAGGACGAAGGTCGCCCCCTATGCTTCAGACGTTGGCTCTATAGTATGCTATGTTGTGTACCGCACCGGAAGTGTGCCTTGCCATGAGTCAGTCAAGGGGTACAAGAATGATCCAGGAATGGATCATTGGACAACGGTCAAAATTGTCCTTGGAGTAAATAAGGACATGTTTCTCGATTATGGAGGTGATAAAGAGTTCGGTGTAAAGGGTTACGGCGATGCAAGCTTTAACACCTATCCGAGTGACTCTGAGTAGCAAACCGGATACATATAGTGGAGCAACCATTTGGAATAGCTCCAAGTGGAGCGTGGAAGCAGCATTTACAATATGACCTAGAGATTTGCGAAGTACATACGGATCTGAATGTTACAGATCCATTGACTAAAACCTCTCTCACAAGCAAAACATGATCAAACCCCAGAACTCATTGAGTCTTAATCACATGATGATGTGAACTAGTTTAGCGACACTAGTAAACTCTTTGGATGTTGGTCACATGGCGATATGACCTGTCAGTGTTAATCACATGGCGGTGTGAACTAGATTATTGACTCTAGTGCAAGTGGGAGACTGTTGGAAATATGCCCTAGAGGCAATAATAAATTAGTTATTATTATTATATTTCCTTGTTCATGATAATCATTTATTATCCATGCTATAATTGTATTGATAGGAAACTCAGATACATGTGTGGGTACATAGACAACACCATGTCCCTAGTAAGCCTCTAGTTGACTAGCTCGTTAATCAATAGATGGTTACAGTTTCCTGACCATGGACATTGGATGTTGTTGATAACGGGATCACATCATTAGGAGAATGATGTGATGGACAAGACCCAATCCTAAGCCTAGCACAAAGATCGTGTAGTTCATATGCTAAAGCTTTTCTAATGTCAAGTATCTTTTCCTGAGACCATGAGATTGTGCAACTCCCGGATGCCATAGGAATGCTTTGGGCATACCAAACATCACAACGTAACTGGGTGGCTATAAAGGTACACTACGGGTATCTCCGAAAGTGTCAGTTGGGTTGGCACGAATCGAGACTGGGATTTGTCACTCCGTGTGACGGAGAGGTATCTCTGGGCCCACTCGGTAGGACATCATCATAATGTGCACAATGTGACCAAGGGGTTGATCATGGGATGATGTGTTATGGAACGAGTAAAGAGACTTGCCGGTAACGAGATTGAACAAGGTATCGGCATACCGACTATCGAATCTCAGGCAAGTATAATACCACTGGACAAAGGGAATTGTATACGGGTTTGATTGAGTCCTTGACATCGTGGTTCATCCGATGAGATCATCGTGGAACATGTGGGAGCCAACATGGGTATCCAGATCCTGCTGTTGGTTATTGACAGGAGAACGTCTCAGTCATGTCTGCATGGTTCCCGAACCCGTAGGGTCTACACACTTAAGGTTCGATGATGCTAGGGTTATAAAGGAAGTTTGTATGTGGTTACCGAATGTTGTTCGGAGTCTCGGATGAGATCCCGGACGTCACGAGGAGTTCCAGAATGGTCTGGAGGTAAAGATTTATATATGGGAACTCATCATACGTTCACCGGAATAATTCGGGGGTTACCGGTATTGTATCGGGACCACCGAAGGGGTTCCGGGGGTCCACCTGCCCCGAAGGGCCCTGTGGGATGTTTGTGGAGAGGGACCAGCCCCTTAGTGGGCTGGGCGCCTCCCCCCTAGGGCCCATGCGCCTAGGGTTTGGGGGAACCCTAAAGGGGGGGCGCCCCCTTGCCTTGGGGGGCAAGGCAACCCCCTCTGGCCGCTGCCCCCTCCTCAGATTGGATCTGAGGGGGCCGGCCCCCGTCTCCCTTGCCCCTATATATATGTGGGGGGTGGAAGGGCAGCCGCACCCAAGTTCTGGTGCAGCCCTTCCCCTCTCCCAAGTCCTCCTCCTCTCTCGCGGTGCTTGGCGAAGCCCTGCAGGATTGCCACGCTCCTCCATCACCACCACGCCATTATGCTACTGCTAGATGGAGTCTTCCTCAACCTATCCCTCTCTCCTTGCTGAATCAAGGCATGGGAGACGTCACCGGGTTGTACGTGTGTTGAACGCGGAGGTGCCGTCCGTTCGGCACTAGGATCTCCGGTGATTTGGATCACGACGAGTACGACTCCTTCAACCCCGTTCTCTTGAACGCTTCCGCTTAGAGATCTACAAGGGTATGTAGATGCACTCTCCTTCCCCTTGTTTCTAGTCTCTCCATAGATAGATCTTGGTGACTCGTAGGAAAATTTTGAATTTCTGCTACGTTCCCCAACAGATCCTTGGTATTATCAGAATCTCCATACTTGACCAAGGCTGCCATGAGGGTTCCCATGTCATTGCAGTGGCGCTTGAGACATCCCAACTTCATCTTCAGTGACTTAAACCGGCAATTGCACTCTAGCGTTATGATCACTTGACCAGCGTTAATCCGGTCAGACGAATGCAAAACTTCTGAAACCCGGCGTACCCAATGAGTTGTTGACTCGTTCTCCCCTTGAACACAAGCATCCAGATCCACAATGGACATGGGCTGTTTGCACGTGTCTTTGAAATTGGCTATAAACCAGGCCTTCATTTGATCCCACGACTCGATGGAGTTAGCTGGCAAATTTTTCAACCAAGTACGGGCCGTCTCTTCCAACATCATCGTGAAGTACTTTGCGTAGGCCACTTCATCCACATCTAGCATCTCCATTGCCATCTCATAACTCTCGACCCATGCCTCAGGTGGCTGATCCGCAGTATAATTAGGCACCTTACGTGGACCCTTGAAATCTTTGGGCAGATGCACATTACGGAGAGCCAGAATAAGACACGGCACTCCCCAGGAACCGAAGGCAAGCCCGGTGCCTCGGTCTACTGACGTCGCTGGCTGAACCGGGGCGGGTTGATGACGACCCAAAGCGGCCTCCCTTCATGCTCTGCCATTATCCACCATGTCTTGAGCATTACGATGCCGAGCACTGCTAGACACTTCCGGTTCATCCATGTGCCTGCTATAGCTTGGGCTCGGACGAGGGGTTGAATGAATTGTATCCCGGCTATAAGAATAAGCCTGCTGCAGCACCACAGCGGTTTGAAGAAGGTCCCTAGCCCGCCGCGTTTCAATTGCTGCCAGTGAATCGCCCTCCATCGAAATGGCTGCCAGGCGCGATGCTGCAGCAATCATGTTATCCAGAGGGCTCGAGAAGTGACCCGGCGGTGTAGACACGTATTGCAACGGGTTATCTGTTCGCCGGGGTAGTTCTGTTATCAGTAGTTGATCCAGAGCTGTCCTAGGTGCATCAGTCTGGTTTGCAGCTACCAGATTGCTCGACCCAGCGCCTGGTGTTTGAAAGAGGTTCAATCCTTCGTAGACCGACGGCAGACGAGACCGGTACTTCCTTCGCATTACATCCTCTGATGCGGTCCGATCCAGCATGAGTTTATAATTCTGCGCCTGTATCTGCTGTGACTGGGCATCCAAAGCGGCCCGTTCTTCAGCCATCCTAGCATCCTCAGTTGCCAGGTCCTCAGCCTGTGTTATCTAGTCCTTCAGCTTCGCATGTCCGCATTGTGCTGATCCCGCGTCTCCGGGGTGACTGCCGTGGTTAACAAAGTCGCCCAGGCATCCATCAAACCGGAGAGGACTTGAGCCGGTCGGCGCGCCGGGGCTCCTGCCGCGGCTGCTGATCCGGTATTCATTGCCGCTATAGATGAAGACTGCAAAGTGGGCTGTGTTCCGGCCATGTAAACAGCATCCCGACTTGGCGGTTCAAGGAGGTCCAGAATACTGTTGCCGTCGGAATATCCTTCAAACACACCGTTATGAATCTGATACAGGGACTCAGTTTCACCAATGGATGACTCGCCATCAGAATAAACAACCGTCTCGCCTTCAGACACCGGTTCAGATCCGATCCCATGGACACATCCTACGAATGCACGCTTCATGGCGGGATTAACCCGGGCTGGACTTGCACGCTGAGCCGTCTCGACGAGGTCGGTGTAGATGTCCGGCTCAGGGCCTGGTTCGCCGATCTTGCCGATGAAGACATGAATTCCGCCAAAGGGGACCCGGTACCCGTGCTCGATTGAGCCGGCCTCGGGGCCCCAGCCTTCGTCGTCGATGTGGAGCTTGCCGCGATGACTTTTGGTCATCCGGCTGACCATGTACCCCTTAAGTCCTTCAAAGCTGCTCTTCAAGAACTCAAAACCATCATGCGATAGCCCCACAGTGGGCGCCAACTGTCGTGGAATTAACACGTCAGATGTCCTCATGAAAGGACTTAGTCGTGGAGCCATCACAATGGGTTAGCTTGAAGGGGTTAAACCGGACAAGGGACACGGGAGTTTTATACTAGTTCGGCCCCTTCAATGAAGGTAAAAGCCTACGTCTAGTTGTGATGGGATTGATTGGGTTTCAATGACCAGGGAGCGAAAACGCTTGCCTGAGTCCCGAGTTGTTGTTTCTTGTCCCTGAACCGCCGCCGGGTCGTCCCTTTATATACATAGGTTGACGCCCGGCCGGTCTACAGAGCCCCGAGGCCAACTCATACAAGGTGTCCGGCTCGGTCTCTCCTTTCCTAACTTACATTACAAGTTACATAGTCATGGCGGTTTACCATTATGGGCCCTAATCCACCTTTGGGCTTTGGGCCTCCAAGCTTCATTAATAAAGCGCCGTCTTCTGGATCTTCATGGGCTTCAACATAGTCGAGGGTGAACCGGGCCCTCCTGGCCGGTTTAAACTCAGTAGTTATATCCCCAACAAAAGGCATCGGTGCCATCATACTCCGACTTGACGGCCCGCCACCCGCCTTCTTCGCCTTCTCCGGCCTCCCCATGCCAGCTGCCCAAGGAGGCGACCCCGAGAAGTTCAAGGAGCCGGCAACACAGATGATGGGGTCGCCGGTGTCTCCCCGGAGCGGCGCGCCCGACGCTTAGTCGGACATGTCATCCTGCCGCTCGCCACCCTCGCCGTCGCTGCCGCTGTCCTCCTCGACACTCTTGCTCGAGGAGGAGTCTTCGTCATCAGAGGAGCTCTCCATGCAGCACCTTACGCGAGTCCCGAAGTGTCCAAAGACCTTGACGGAGAGGAGGCCACTCTTCATTAATTTGAAATGGAGAGTGAGCCCCTCCGTCAGGCTGTGGATGCAAGCAAAGGTCTTCCACCCTCGGCGAAGATACATGACGTGAGGGGCGGGGAACTCGACGTTGGTCCATGTGCCGCTATTCCCACAACCCCTCATATGCAGCCGTAGCGCCTGCGGCGGGTCCAACTCCATCTCCCGTGCAAATGGGGTCGGGAGGCGAAGACGACGGTGCGGCGGCTGGCGCAGCCTGATGAAGAACTCGTAGGGGTTGTCCCTGACGTGGCCCTCCACTGGGGGAGGGGCCGCTGGCGAAGGCGAGGCCGATGTGCCGCCCCATCCTCCTCTTCCCCGAGCGTCGCGACGTCCTCGACCTCGCCCCTCCCCCTGCCTCTAACAGCTAGCTCCGCCACCACAAGCTCTTGGGGAGGGGCGATGCGCTGTCGAGCAGAGACCCTCGCCGCCACCGATGAAGCATCACCGCCCTCTCGCCCTGGTATAAGAGAGGAAGGAGTAGGGATGGGGAGAGGCGAATAGTAAAGGACTAAGAGGCGCCATTCCTCCCGCTCCCCTCCTTATAAAGAGACGGGGGCGGGGCTCGGCCACCCCTCTCGGCCAATCCGGCTCATTAAAGGTGACAGCGGGCGAGGCCGTCGACCGTCCTCCCCTCCCAATTGAAGGCGCGTGGGAATCGACCCACGCGCGCACGTCTTCCTGTATCCCGCACGCCTGTCATTCCCTTTGCTTTGTGCATGCAGTGTACGTGGCGCGAGAGACGGGGTAATGGGACGCATGGAATGACAGTTTCTAGGTAAGGACAATAAATGATCTGCGGCCCTACGGTCTCAAAGGGACACGCAAGCCGCCTCTTTACTGTTCACCGCAAGATGATGCAAGCATGCTTCAATCACCCGCGCGCGCGACCCCCACGTCACGCATTCAACGCAGGTCGTGGGGAAGCGTAGCGGACGGAAAGATACCATGGTAAAAACCGCCCCGCCTGCCCGCGCACCGTTCTGGGCCTGGCCCAACAACGTGTCACGCTTATGTGTGGCCCAGGCCCGGGGGCTCCTGTCGGTGTACTAAAATAGGGGCGCTCTTTTGTACCCCTTATTTGTGCACGGGCAGTCAGAGCCGCGCCCATGGCCACACTTAAGCAGGGCAGAGACAGGAAATCAGAGCCACAACACAGAATCAAAGCAACACCAAGACAGAAGCACAAAGAGCCAGAAGGCGAAGTGGTTTCCCCTGGCAAGGTTTTTGCTGGGCAGCCCCCACGGCCCCAGCAAGGCCCTTGCCGGGGCAGCCTACCTGACGTCAGCAGGGCACGCCACCCTTGAGCCCTGATTCCTCCAGCGCCACCAACCGCGTTGGACCAAGGCTCGGGAGGCGTCACCATGGTGGCATGCAGATCTTTGTGAAGACAAGGATAATACTCCAAATCAGAAGAGTAGAAGACGATGAACCTCGGTGAGATCTTCGCTCAGAAAACCCACAAGACCCCTGCTACGTCTTGAGCTTGCGTTGGTTTTCCTTGAAGTGGAAGGGGTGATGCAGCAATAGTAGCGTAAGTATTTCCCTCAGTTTTTGAGAATCAAGGTATCAATCCAGTAGGAGGCTCCTTAAAAGTCCCACGCACCTACACAAACAAACAAAGAACTCGCAACCAATGCAATAAAGGGGTTGTCAATCCCTTCACGGCCACTTGCAAAAGTGAGATCTGATAGAGATAGTATGATAAGATAAATATACTTTTGGTATTTTATAATATAGATTGGAAAAGTAAAGATGCAAATAAAAGTAGATTGAAAGCTTATATGATAAAGAATAGACCCGGGGCCATAGATTTAAC
The DNA here is from genome assembly GCF_018294505.1 of Triticum aestivum. Lineage (NCBI taxonomy): Eukaryota > Viridiplantae > Streptophyta > Magnoliopsida > Poales > Poaceae > Triticum > Triticum aestivum. The sequence goes on from NC_057807.1 coordinate 555,160,738, forward strand.
TAGTGGCTTCTCTCAAGATAGCATAAGTATTATGGTGGGTGAACAAATTATTGTCGAGCAATCGATAGAAAAGCGAATAATTATGAGATTATCTAGGCATGATCATGTATATAGGCATCACGTCCGTGACAAGTAGACCGACTCCTGCCTGCATCTACTAATATTACTCCACATATCGACCGCTATCCAGCATGCATCTAGAGTATTAAGTTCATAAGAACATAGTAATGCATTAAGAAAGATGACATGATGTAGAGGGATAAACTCATGCAATATGATATAAACCCCATCTTTTTATCCTCGATGGCAACAATACAATACGTGCCTTGCTGCCCCTGCTGTCACTGGATAAGGACACCACAAGATTGAACCCAAAGCTAAGCACTTCTCCCATTGCAAGAAAGATCAATCTAGTAGGCCAAACCAAACTGATAATTCGAAGAGACTTGCAAAGATAACTCAATCATACATAAAAGAATCCAGAGGAGATTCAAATATTTCTCATAGATAAACTTGATCATAAACCCACAATTCATCGGATCTCGACAAACACATCGCAAAAAGAGTTACATCGAATAGATCTCCACAAGAGGGGGGGGGGAGAATATGGTATTGAGATCCAAAAAGAGAGAAGAAGCCATCTAGCTAATAACTATGGACCCTAAGGTCTATGGTAAACTACTCACAAATCATCAGAGGGGCTATGGTGTTGATGTAAAAGCCCTCCATGGTCGATTCCCCCTCCGGTGGAGCACCGGCGAAGGCTCCAAGATGGGTTCTCACGGATACAGAAGGTTACGGAGGTGGAAATTGTTTTTCGTTGGCTCCCTGGATGTTTTCGGGGTACATGGGTATATATAGGAGGAAGAAGTACGTTGGTGGCCGCCCGAGGGGCCCACGAGATAGGGGGTGCGCCTTGTAGGGGTGGGCGCGCCCTCCAGCCTCGTGTCCACCTCGGCTTCTTCTTGACTTGCACTCCAAGTCCTCTGAATCACGTTCGTTCCAAAAATCATGCTCCCGAAGGTTTCATTCCGTTTGGACTCCGTTTGATATTCCTTTTCTTCGAAATACTGAAACAAGCAAAAAAACAATATGGGCTAGGCCTCCAGTTAGTAGGTTAGTCCCAAAAATGATATAAATGTGTAAAATAAAGCCCATAAACATCCAAAAGGGGTAATATAATAGCATGGAACAATAAAAAGTTATAGATATGTTGGAGACGTATCAAGCATCCCCAAGCTTAATTCCTGCTCGTCTTCGAGTAGGTAAATGATAAAAACAGAATTTTTGATGTGGAATGCTACCTAGCATAATTCTCAATGTAATTTTCTTTATTGTGGCATGAATGTTCAGATCCAAATGATTCAAAATAAAAGTTCATATTGACATGAGAAATAGCAATACTTCAAGCATACTAATACAAGCAATCATGTCTTCTCAAAATAACATGGCTAAAGAAAGTTCATCCCTACAAAATCATATAGTTAGGCTATGTTTCATTTTCATCACACAAAATACTCCCATCAAGAACAACCCCAATTTCAGCCAAGCAATTGGTTCATACTTTTTAACGTGCTTCAACCTTTTTCAACTCTCATGCAATACATGAGCATGAGCCATGGATATAGCACTATGGGTGGAATAGAATATGATGATGGAGGTTGTGTGGAGAAGACAAAAAAAGAGAAAGTCTCACATTGACGAGGATAATCAATGGGCTATGGAGATGCCCATCAATTGATGTCAACATGATGAGTAGGGATTGCCATGCAACGGATGCACTAGAGCTATAAATGCATGAAAGCTCAACAAAAGAAAACTAGTGGGTGTGCATCCAACTTGCTTGCTCACGAAGACCTAGGGCATTTGAGGAAGCCCATCGTAGGAATATACAAGCCAAGTTCTATAATGAAAAATTCCCACTAGTATATGAAAGTGACAACATATGAGACTCGCTATATGAAAAACATGGTGCTACTTTGAAGCACAATATATGAGACTCGCTATATGAAGGACATGGTGCTACTTTGAAGCACAAGTGTGGAAAAAGAGATAGTAACATCGCCCCTTTTTATTTTTTTAATTTTTTATTTTTTATTTTTTATTTTTTTATTTTTTTCTTTTTCTTTTTTTGGGCTTTCTTTTTTTCCTTTTTCTTTTTTGGGACAATGCTCTAATAATGATGGTCATCACACTTTTATTGATTTACAACATATGAATTACAACTCAAAACTAGAACAAGATATGACTCTATATGAATGCCTCTGGCGGTGTACCCGGATGAGCAATGAATCAAGAGTGACATGTATGAAAAATTATGCATGGTGGCCTTGCCACAAATATGATGTCAACTACATGATCATGCAATGGCAATATGACAATAGTAATGCGTGTCATGATGATAAACGAAACGGTGGAAAGTTGCATGGCAATATATCTCGGAATGGCTATGGAAATGCCATAATAGGTAGGTATGGTGGTTGTTTTGTGGAAGATATAAGGTGATTTATGTGTGATAGAGCGTATCGTATCACGGGGTTTGGATGCACCGGTGAAGTTTGCACCAACTCTCAAGGTGAGAAAGGGCAATGCACGGTACCGACGAGGCTAGCAATGATGAAAAGGTAAAATTGCGTATAATCCATGGACTCAACATTAGTCAAACGAACTCATATACTTATTGCAAAAAAAATATTAGCCCTCGAAGCAAAGTACTACTACACATGCTCCTAGGGGGAGGTTGGTAAGAGTTAACCATCGCACGCCCCCGACCTCCACTCAAGGGAAGGCAATCAAAAGAGCACTCTATGTAATAAATTTGTTACACAACTTTTACCATATGTGCATGCCACGAGACTTGCTAACTTCAACACAAGCATTCTCTAAATTCATAATCACCCAACTAGCATGACTTTAATACCACTACCTCCATATCTCAAAACAATTATCAAGTATCAAGTTTATCATAGCATCCAATTCACTTCCTATGATAGTTTTTATTATACCCAACTTGGATGCCTACCATTCTAGGACCAATTTTATAACCATAGCAAATACCATGCTGTTCTAAAAGACTCTCAAAATAATATAAGTGAAGCATGAGAGACTAGCAATTTCTACAAAATTAAGCCACCGCCATGCTCTAAAAGATATAAGTGAAGCACTGGAGCAAAAACTATCTAGCTCAAAAGATATAAGTGAAGCACATAGAGTATTCTAATAAATTCCAATCAAGTGGGCTTCTCCCAAAAGGTGTGTACAGCAAGGATGATTATGGAAAAATAAAAAACAAATACTAATATCATACACGATGCTCCAAGCAAAACACATATCATGAGACGAATAAAAATATAGCTCCAAGTAAAGTTACCAATGAACGAAGACGAAAGAGGGGATGCCTTCTGGGGGCATCCCCAAGCTTAGGCTTTTGGCTATTCTTGAATATCTTGGGGTGCCATGGGTGTTCGCACCCGAACACGTCACTGTGTACCCTCAACACCGGGGGTGATGCACCGCAACTGACGTCGAAGGAGACCCGTCCGGAAGCGCGGTACGCAAGCAATCCGGTGGGTGCTTTTGTAGACCCAAAACCCCACACGCCCGGGAGGGACCCCGTCAGGGCGCGTGGCAGCTATGGGCTGCCCTAGGTCGACCTGATCGCCCCTAGGGCCTCGAGGTTCGCCGCCCTGCAACAAGAAGAACGAACGAAGAACGAGGAAGAAGAAGAACTAGGGTTAAGGAGAAAAGATAAAAGATAAAAAGTGGTAGATGATTTGATCGATTGTGTGTTGTTCAATCGGCCGTCACCCCTTAGATATATAAGAGGCGGCTGGACTTCCCGTGCAAGGAAAAGGCTTGGATTCACGTCCAAAACCCTAGTCAAATTTGGATTGGTTTTGTCCGAACTTTCCAAAACTGTTCGGTTTAAACTGGCTGCACCTTGTGAGTCTTTTTTCTGGTGGTAAACGACCTCAGATGGAAACGAGCCCAAAAGCAATCTTAACCGTTTCGACGAGACGAACAACTTTATTGTTGAATGTTTTTTGATCAGAGGCCATCTTGAGGGAGTTTTAGGCTGTTTTCCGAAGTTTGTCGCAGAAAAATCCAAAACCCGGACAAACAACCCCGGAGTGTCCGGCCGTCCTCGGAGAAACCCAAAACCCGGATGATCATTCCCGGAGTGTCTGGCCATCCTGATGCAGCCGCGCATTTTTGGCTCTAACTTTTGCATACGAACTTGGATTGGGACGATTTTTATATCAAAATCGACCTTTTCGATGAGACGAAGACAATTCATGTAGATAATGTTTTCATTTGAAGTCTTCTTGGGGGCCTAATAGGCCAAACTGTACTCTGAATATAAGATCTTTGTACTTTGAGCATAGTTTCGGCCTTCGAGATGAAACCGGACGGTGATGGCCCAAACTTCAAAGATGTTCATATCAACAATACGGAACTCTTTCATGTAGAACACTTCTCCATTTGAAGCCATCTTAAATAAGTTCTTGACCGTGCCAAAATCTGGTGTCAACACATGCCCCCCTGTTTTTCGGCAAAGCTTGTGTGCCGAAAAATAATTTGCACATATCTTACTCCGAGGACGATGTCAACACTCCATCGGCCATTTGTATGTGCTTAGGACGATAAGTATATATCAGCCATTGCTTGTTTGAACCTCTTGATGCAACTTGGGTGAAAACTTCTCAACTTATATAACAATCCGATGATAAGGTTCCATACATATGCATCGCAAAGCCATCCTCTGAACCATATTATTCACCCTTTCGCTAGGATTTTGCAGATAATCAAGAATGAACTTCCTCCAATCCTTGCTTTGCCTACATAAAAGTTTCATTAGTGGCCGAGGTGGTGAGCTCCAATTCGGCCTTACCTATGTTGGCAAGAATAAGCATCGGCTGTTGATAGATGTGCAATATACCATGATGGACATGGTAGCCGGATGCTTGCTATGCCAACTCTCTCCAATTGTCATGTCTAGATATATGAAGTATATTAAAGTAACCAAGGTAAATTTTGCATCTAGACATATCCCAAGATAAACTATAAATGATTCGTCAAAACATTGATAACCCTTGGATATTTGTTGCACTATTTTATAACGAATCACTGAAAGCCTCAATTTGTATAGCACCTATAGCAACCAAAATCTTCAAACCGAATACAATTTCATATTCGGCTTTGATTTTTGTGCAAAAATATTTTAAGTGGCATGAGGCTTCACAAAATAACGCCATATGGAGATATATGAACAACACTGACACATTGGCCATTGCTACGAATTGAACCATCAAAATATAATCTCCATAGTACTAGAGAGACAAGGCTAATATCACTTAACATGTACCTTGTCTCGGTCTCCAATTGAATTAAGGACGATGTTAGAATTCCACACTGGCCATGATCAGATAGTTTCTTAGGACGATAGTTAAGTATCGGCCATTACCATGAGGTCCATGTAGAATTCATCCACTAAAGCATGTATAGCCAAAATAAACAAATAAAATAGCAATAAAATATTTCGGCCCCTTTGTATTAGCAACAAAAATGAAACTAACCAAATGTATAGTGATTTGGTAATACCCTCTCATGATATAGAAAATTATGTTGCATCCATGGACCAAAATGAATCCATGGAGGGTAATTGATCATACCTAGGGATGAATTCCATGGCAAAGGCATCAACGACATGGTTGAAGAAAATGGATGATGTGCTAACCGAAGATTTTGATGTTGTGATGCGCACCTTCGACTTAATTGTTTGTTGCTTTCCTTCTTTTCCTTCTTCACTTTTATTGTACTTGTTGCAATAGAAACATGCACATCATTTTTGTTTTGATTGATCTTCTTGGGAACCCATGCCACGTTCTTCTTTCTCAGCTCTTGTGCACTAAGATTTTGTAATTCCTTCTTTTGCCAATATGATAAGCTGAGTGAGCAGCTCGACTGTGATTTTCTTTCAATAAATGGCAACTCTTTTTGGGCCTTGTGCACCCTCAACTTCTTTTCTTCAGATTTGGCACTCTGATTTTTATCAATTGATTGTTTCACTTCTTTGCCTTTTGTAGCCAATGTCAACACTTTAATTGGCTCTTTGTTATTTGAGATCAAATCTGAAGTAGCACACTTACGACCATCTCTTTTCATGCGGTAAACTTGCTTTACCACCTCTTTCTTCTTCCTTGAGCTCTGGACCGATTCCTTATGATTGAAACAGTCTTTAATATGCGACTGTTCAAATGTTGATCTTCTCGGAGCTGCATAATATTGGTGAGATGGTCTAAAATAAGATGGAGAATGTGCCCTTGTATCATACCTATCCCATGATGGATATGAATCAACATGAGCATAGGGAGGCATCCACGACATTGGCATTGGCGGCCCAAAATAAGGATATGAATATCTTGCATTAAAATTATCACTTTGCCAATACCGTTCCTCATATTTGCGCCTTGGGGGTGATCTTGGTTTCTTTGCATGATTTGGCCAATAAGCATTCTTCTCTTCACTCTTCTTTTGATATTTATCCAATAGTTCAGCGAAGGTGATTTTTGATCTCTTACACTTGCGCTTACTTCGCCTTTGTTTTCTTTTGGTTTGCTTTCATCGATCATTGGATTTGCTTGCTACCCCCCAGTCCTTGGCGTCTCCATTGTAGCTTTGATGGAATTTTCACCCTCAAGATTATGTTCATTATGCTCTTCAACAACTTCTTTACTTGAAAGCTTGATCCCATCACCCGCAGTTTTTACCTTCTCTTTAAATGGGTCGGCTTGAAGCAGCCAATGCAAAAACTTTCTGCCATCGGGACCAATCCGAATAGACTGGTCATCTCTTGGTGTCTCAACAAATTTCAATCGTCCTTTAGCAATGGCCGATTTAACTATTTTATGAAACATATTGCAATCCTCAAAATTATGTTCGAACGAATGATGCAACCTACAATACATTCGTCCTTGAATTGATGGCTTGACATGGTGATAAAAAATTCTTATGTAATTATTTTTCAGCAACAAATCAAATATTTAATCACACATGCTTGAATTGAGGGCGAACTTTTTATTTTCTAGCCGATCTTGCTGTGAGAACGGCTTTGGAGTTAAGCAAACGAATGATTCAGATTTTGTATCTCTCCATTTGGCTATGAATTTTATTTTGCATTCTCTTACCGATGTCATTGGATAAGAAACTATACTTGCATCAGTTTGCTCAAAAGATTTTAACCTTGGCTTTAAATTTCTGAAACAAAAATAGTTAGAACATACATGTCTCAATTGAGACCAAGTGTAAGCCAAGTAAGAAATAAGCAAAGCTACCTAATTAGATATGAATTTTAGACAAAGCAATGGCGAAAGCCTTGGCTGCAATAATTTTTTGCTATCGGTCTTTCTGAATGGTGTAATGTGTTGACCGATATGCTTCATAACAAGTTTATTGCTAACAAGTAAATTACCCTTCTTCATTGGTCTTTCAAAATTACTTATGAGAATATTTCTTATAGATGCATCAATAATGAAGTCGCGACCAAATCTGAAAATAGGTAAATTACTCTCTATGCATACCTCTTCAAATATGTTGGGAGAATATGATGGCGGTGCTACTTGAAGAACATCTTGCTCCATCTTTGGATGGCTCCCCAACACCTTTTCATCATATTTTTCTTGATTCCATGCATCATTGCTTTGAAGATCCATGTCAACCGAACTTTGTTTGGCTACTTGTTCTTGTCCTTGAGGCTTGTCAATTTCTATGGCACGAAACTCATAGGGCAGGAAGTAGGTTCCATTGACTTCGGAAAAATCAAATATGGCTGTTTTGCCATGCTTTCCATGCCCTTTCTCAATAATGCTTGCCTCTTTGGATTTGATGAACTCATAATATATACTACTTGATTCGGCTTTTCTAACAATCAAATTTTCTTTGTTACCTGAATCAACAACTTTATCTTTTTGAATTTGCGAGGCTTCTCGCTTTCGTATAATTTTGGCCCACATCTCAGCTTGGCGAGCTTTAAACTTTTTCATCTCAATTTCCATCCACTCATCATGAGATTGCCCCCCAATACTTTGAGACTCTTTCGGCAATGAGGTGCCGAAACTTTGAGATTGTTTAGGTGGTATACTGGATGGTACAACACTGCACAACTCTAGCTTTTACAGCAGCAAAATCATGAGGCTTCCCGCCTTCTATTAGTTCCTTGCGAATAGAGTTGCACAAATCCCAAGAGAATGTAAGCTTGTTCTTAATTACCCAGTCTGGATATGGTTGCCCCCGAATGCTTTTAGACTCTTTCGGCAATGAGATGTTGCCGAACTTCTGTAATTGTGAAGGGGGTACATGATATGCCACGGTAGTAGGTGAAGGCATTTGTGCTCCTGCAGAAGTTTCACTTATTCGGCCATGACCATGAAGGTGCGGAGCCGAATTATGGACATCAATAGTAGCATATGGTGCCAAAAAATTAGTAGCATTAGGTATAGCATATGATGTTTGAGGGTAATTGGCCAAATAACTAGTAGTAACATGGCCAATTCCCCTATCCACCGGCACATTTGGATTAACGTACTGCAAGTTATTTGCCGATCAATAAGAACTTGAAACACTTTGTTGCATACCATTGGAAGTTCCTACATAGGGTGTCTCAACTTGATTAACCGAACTCATCATGTTATTCATTGGCATATAAATTTGTGGGGTTGCCGATGCATGGGAGTTGGGATACATATGTTGCATGTTGCTAAAATTATATGAAGTAGAATCATGGATATTTTGTTGCACCGGCCCTTGCACATAATTAGATGCATAATTGATAAAGCTAGGGCTAGCCGATACATTATGCTCATTAGATGATCTAGCAACAACATATGCATTATTTGCATCTGCATATGTGATTTGGGTATTCATATTACCTTTGTAGATTGCAAACCCTAGATGACGATCTCTTCGTAGCAAGAACGGGTCGGAGACCGTTCAAAGCTTCATCCCCAGCGGAGTCGCCAAAAAGTGTGTTCGCATACGAAAACATCACCGTGTACCCTCGACACCGGGGGTGATGCACCGCAACTCACGTCGAAGGAGACCCGTCCAGAAGCACGGTACGCAAGCAATCCGGTGGGCGCTTTTGTAGACCTGAAACTCCACACGCTCGGGAGGGACCCCGTCAGGGCACCCGGCGGCTATGGGCTGCCCTAGGTCGACCTGATCGCCCTAGGGCCTCGAGGTTCGCCGCCCTGCAACAAGAAGAACGAGCGAAGAACGAGGAAGAATAAGAACTAGGGTTAAGGAGAAAAGATAAAAGATAAAAAGTGGTAGATGATTTGATCGATTGTGTGTTGTTCAATCGGCTATCAAGCCTTAGATATATAAGAGGCGACTGGACTTCTCGTGCAAGGAAAAGGCTTGGATTCACGTCCAAAACCCTAGTCAAATTCGGATTGGTTTTGTCCGAACTTTCCAAAATTGTTCGGTTTAAACTGGCTGCACCTTGTGGGTCTTTTTTCTGGTGGTAAACGACCTCAGATGGAAACAAGTCCAAAAGCAATCTTAACGGTTTCGACGAGACGAACAACTTTCATGTTGAACGTTTTTTGATCAGAGGCCATCTTGAGGGGGGTTTAGGCTATTTTCTGAAGTCTGCGGTAGAAAAATCCAAAACCCGGACAAACAACCCCGGAGTGTCCGGCCGTCCTCGGAGAAACCCAAAACCCGGATGATCATTCCCGGAGTGTTTGGCAATCCTGATGCAGCCGCGCATTTTCGGCTCTAACTTTTGCATACGAACTCGAATTCGGATGATTTTTATATCAAAATCGACCGTTTCGACGAGACGAAGACAATTCTTGTAGATAATGTTTTCATTTGAGGTCTTCTTGTGGGCCTAATCGGCCAAACTGTACTCTGAATATAAGATCTTAGTACTTTGAGCATAGTTTCGGCCTTCGAGATGAAACCGGACGGCGATGGCCCAAACTTCAAAGATGTTCATATCAACAATACGGAACTCTTTCATGTAGAACACTTCTCCATTTGAAGCCATCTTAAATAAGTTCTTGACCGTGCCAAAATCTGGTGTCAACAATGGGCATGCCCAAGCTTAGGCTCTTGCCACTCCTTGTTCCATAGTCCATAAAATCTTTACCCAAAACTTGAAAACTTCACAACACAAAACTCAACAGGAAATCTCATAAGCTCCGTTAGTGAAAGAAAACAAAACCACCACATAAGGTACTGTAATGAACTCATTCTTATTTATTTTGGTGTTAAACATACTGTATTCCAAGTTCTCTATGGTTCATACTACTTAATACTAGCCATAGATGCATTAAAATAAGCAAACAACACACGAGAAACAGAATCTGTCAAAAACAGAACAGTCTGTAGCAATCTGTAACTAATGCAAACGTCTAGAACTTTAAAAATCCTACCAAAATAGGAAGTCCTGGGTAATTTGTCTATTGATCATCAGCAAAAAGAATCAATGCAAAAGCATGTTTCTGTGATTTAACAAAACTAATTTCATGCGCGCAAAGTTTCTGTTTTTCAGCAGAATCAAATTAACTATCACCATAGGTTATCCTATAGGTTTTACTTGACACGAACACTAATTAAAACATAAAAACACATCTAAAAAGAAGGTAGATGCAAAATTTATTACTAAACAGGAATGAAAACAAAAAACACAAATAAAATTGGGTTGCCTCCCAACTAGCGCTATCGTTTAACGCCCCTAGCTAGGCATACTCAATTCCTCAATAGAGCACTTTTAATCTTTAGGGGTTTCTCCCTTTTTAGCAATGATTAAACCTTTAGGCAAAAATTCAAGAAATTCGTTTGTAGCAAAAGGTTCCTTAATGATAGAGAGACAATTGGGATGAACGCTTATTGATTTTAGATCCGCGTCTCCCTTACTAGAAGATTCACCCTTATTTTTAGGAACATAAATAAACTTGGCAGTTTTGGTAGGAGGTTTTGGAGTGTTTTTCATGGAAGAAAACACCAACCCTAAGTTGGTAATAATATTCTCAAGTTTACCGATTCTTGCAGAATCGAAATCTATCTTTTCATTAACTATAGGTTCTTTCTCTATAAAAGTTTTCAAAGTAACTCCGACCCTAGATCCATATTGGGTAATGTGATTATGAATCTTTTTATCCAAATTTTCAATCAACTCAACAGTGACAACTTTGTTTTCAATAATTTCAAGCTGTTGCATCACATGTTCCAAAGTTAAAATAGTTCCATTAACCAAAAGAGGTGGTGGGCCAAACAAATCTAACATAGCATTATAAGCATTAAACGTATGGCTACTCAAGAAATCCCCTCCGGTAATGGTATTAAGAACGCATCTATTCCAAGGAGTAATGCCTACATAAAAATTGCGAAGAAGAACGGAAGTAGAAAGCTTCCTAGTGGATTTATTTCAAGCATTGCAAATTCTATGTCAAGCATCTTTTAAATTTTCTCCCTCCCTTTGCTTAAAATTAAGAATTTCATGTTCGGGAGTAATAACAAAGATAGGAGGACTAGCCATTATGACAAGGTAAACGATCTAACACACGAGCAAACAAAAAAGGCAAGCTAAAAAGAGAGGAGAAGATTGGGAAAGAGAGGGCAAATAAAACGGCAAGGGTGAAGTGGGGGAGAGGAAAACGAGAGGCTAATGGGAAATAATGTAAATGCGAGGGAGATGAGTTTGTGATGGGTACTTGGTATGTCTTGACTTGAGCGAAGACCTCCCCGGCAACTGCGCCAGAAATCCTTCTTGCTACGTCTTGAGCTTGTGTTCGTTTTCCTTGAAGAGGAAAGGGTGATGCAGCAATAGTAGCGTAAGTATTTCCCTCAGTTTTTGAGAACCAAGGTATCAATCCAGTAGGAGGCTCCTCAAAAGTCCCACGCACCTACACAAACAAACAAAGAACTCGCAACCAACGCAATAAAGGGGTTGTCAATCCCTTCATGGCCACTTGCAAAAGTCCTCAGTTTTTGAGAACCAAGGTATCAATCCAGTAGGAGGCTCCTCAAAAGTCCCACGCACCTACACAAACAAATAAAGAACTCGCAACCAACGCAATAAAGGGGTTGTCAATCCCTTCACGACCACTTGCAAAAGTGAGATCTGATATAGTATGATAAGATAAATATATTTTGGTATTTTATAATATAGATTGGAAAAGTAAAGATGCAAATAAAAGTAGATTGAAAGCTTATATGATAAAGGATAGACCCGGGGGCCATAGGTTTCACTAGTGGCTTCTCTCAAGATAGCATAAGTATTACGGTGGGTGAACAAATTTCTGTCGAGCAATTGGTAGAAAAGCAAATAATTATGAGATTATCTAGGCATGATCATGTATATAGGCATCACGTCTGTGACAAGTAGACCGACTCCTGCCTGCATCTACTACTATTACTCCACACATCGACCGCTATCCAGCATGTATCTAGAGTATTAAGTTCATAAGAATAGAGTAACGCATTAAGAAAGATGACATGATGTAGAGGGAGAAACACATGCAATATGATATAAACCCCATCTTTTTATCCTCGATGGCAACAATACAATACGTGCCTTGCTGCCCCTGTTGTCACTGGGTAAGGACACCGCAAGATTGAACCCAAAGCTAAGCACTTCTCCCATTACAAGAAAGATCAATCTAGTAGGCCAAACCAAACTGATAATTCGAAGAGACTTGCAAAGATAACTCAATCATACATAAAAGAATTCAGAGGAGATTCAAATATTTCTTATAGATAAACTTGATCATAAACCCACAATTCATCGGATCTCGACAAACACACCGCAAAAAGAGTTACATCGAATAGATCTCCACAAGAGAGGGGGAGAACATGGTATTGAGATCCAAAAAGAGAGAAGAAGCCATCTAGCTAATAACTATGGACCCAAAGGTCTGTGGTAAACTACTCACAAAACATCAAAGGGGCTATGGTGTTGATGTAGAAGCCCTCCGTGGTCAATTCACCCTCCAGCGGAGCGCCAACGAAGGCTCCAAGATGGGATCTCGCGGATACAGAGCGTTATGGCGGTGGAAATTGTTTTTCGTTGGCTCCCTGGATGTTTTCGGGGTACATGGGTATATATAGGACGTAGAAGTACGTCGGTGGCCGCCCGAGGGGCCCACGAGACAGGGGGCGCGCTCTGTAGGGGTGGGCGCGCCCTCCACCCTCGTGGCCACCTCGGCTGCTTCTTGACTTGCACTCCAAGTCCTCTGGATCACGTTTGTTCCAGAAATCGCGCTCCCGAAGATTTCATTCCCTTTGGACTCCATTTAATATTCCTTTTCTTCGAAATACTGTAATAGGCAAAAAAAACAGCAATACGGGCTGGGCCTCCGGTTAGTAGGTTAGTCCTATAAATGATATAAATGTGTAAAATAAAGCCCATAAACTTCAAAAAGGGGTAATATAATAGCATGGAACAATAAAAAATTATAGATACGTTGGAGACGTATCAACCCCCGGCAAGATCCTTGCCGGGGACGACCGCAACGCCGCGACGAGACCCTTGCCGGGGGCCCCGGCAAGGCCCTTGTCGAGGACGTCAGCGAGGCCACAGCCAGGCCCGCACCCGCCAAGCTTCTGCCACCACTCCCATGCAGCCGCGAGCCCACCAGCTGGGCAGGCACCTGCGTGTCAGCACAAGGCTTCTTGGCCAAATCAGCGCATGCCTACGTGGCGGCATGCAAATCTTCGTGAAGGCCCTACCACTGCGCCACCTCAGCAGCCTGCCAGCCTACATGGCACCACCGCCTCGCTGGTCCAAGCGCGTGTCGAAGCAGGGCGAGGTGGCGATAAAGTGGAGGGGACGCATCAGGGGCGCATTAAATGCACTTTGTCCCGTAATGGCGAGGGATAGGCTTAATCACAGTGCCCCTATGCCACCTCCTGTGTGCCACTGTGGTGATCCCCTTGCCTATAAAAGGAGGCCCGAGGCATCCAGGAGAGGGATTCACACTTTTAGACAAGTTACGCCCATTGTAGCTAGTTCAAGAACCTCAAGAACACAAACACACACATCCAAGCAGGACTAGGGTGTTACGCATCTCTGCGGCCCGAACCTGGGTAAACGATCCGCGTGCTTTACTGACTGCTGATCCTGCTCTCCTCACCACCCAGCGCCCCGCAACCGCAGTAGGGATCCTTGTGATCCCATAGGTGTCGTTTCCCACTGACAAGGAGGAATAATCCACTTCTCATGCACATGGGTGCGGACAAAAAGGAGAATGGAGCCACACTCTCAATAAGAGCCTGAATGAATGGAGCATGAGGAAAGGCACACTTGTACTGAAAGCTAGCAAGTCGGATTTCATGCCAAAGGAAATGAGGAACATTAATCTTGCCTTTGGGAGACTCATAGAGACGAGACATGAGATCAATGCAATAACTGTTGCAAGAACCTTGGTCACCCATCTTAGGATAGATGGTGCGAATGATGCATTGGTAGATGATGTAGTACGTAGATCTACAAATAGAAACTTGATTAAGATCCTTCAGCTTTTCCTCCTCAGTTAGTTCATCAATTTCCTTTAGGAGATATCCACACGCCTCAACCCCTTTGGGTTTGTGATTTGGATCATCTTTATGGATCTTGAATCCAGTGTTCGGAAACCCAAGAGCAGCGACAAATTGAGCATAAGTGGCAGTGAGCTCAGTGTCAGAGGTCATCCAGGTGACGGTCTTGTTAGGAGCAAAGAAGCAAGTGGCATAAGACTGATGGATAGCAGCCTGATTAAAATCATGTTGAAAGGCAAACAGAGCAGCAAGACCAGATGACTCAATGAGCTCAATGGCACCCGGATACTTCACGGGATGTTTTCGAATATAATCTAAGTCAATGAAGTGTTGCAGAGATAGACCCTTTGGGAGGACAACAGAGGTGTAGATGTCAGCCTGAACATTTGTGTGAAACCGTTGATCCAGGGAATCTTGAACCACTTCAAATTGATCAACATCATGCCGGAACTTAAGATATGCTGGCTTGGGCACTTTAGTGAAGTCCTTGAGGATACACCCATGAAGTTGAGGAGCCTCAAGAGGTATGTGGCGACCATCGGCATGCGGCTGATCGGGAGGAGGAGCAGGCATGTGAGAGGCCCGACGAGAACCACGGGGGCGGGACGAAAACGTCACACGCGCACCACGCTCCTACTCCTCCCCCATCTCTTCTTCATAGTCAGAACCATCGCAAGAGGAGGACTCCATGATCACGGGACATTTTCCAGCATGCTTGCGGGGACGCAACTCCTCCTGAGAGTCATTAGAACCACCACGACGGGAGGCTAAAATCAAGAGGAGAGGAACATGTACAACCATAGTGAGCCCCTGACCCGAATGGAGACAAAGATGATGAAAATTTGAAACTAAAAAAGGACATAATTACCATGGGCAGAGGTACCCCCCGCATCCTTGTGAGCGGTATGCTTGATTTTCACCATCGTGGGACAAACCTCACCTGAGATATTATCCAAGAGAGAAAGGGGATCACAACCGTGTGCACGAAAGAGTGACGGAACCAAGAGAAAGAGAGCCGAGAAACACAACAAGGGAGGAGTACCAGATTGGGAGGAGGGGCGACGGCGAGGCCCTCCAGGCGGCGCGGCAGTGGACTCAGTCATGCGAATGGGGAAAAAGGGGATAGGGCAACCATTCAGCCCAACCCCAGAATATATATGTGACCCGCACTATCATCGGACGACCGACCGTGGTCGGACGTCCATGCACTGGTGGACGTGCCAGGCGACGGACGACCGGTGAACCACGGATGTCCGAGACCTGGGGGGGGTGGTGATTTTTGGGCTTGTGCAAGATTGCTGCACAGCAACCGGGCAGCCGAGAGAAGTCGGTCGACCGGAAACTGTGAGTCATCGTATGTTCGAGAACCGTCAGACGACCGATGGCAAAGGGTTTGGCAGATCACACATGCCATATCTAGAGGAACCAAAAACCAGGAATAGGTATATGACAAAATATTATGGACAATCAGACATGTAAAATACCACATGGTGAGCAACTCGACACGCAAGTTAAGAACCCAAAACATGATTGGACAACCTCTCCTTTTGAGGAGAGTTGGTGGCCAATAGGCCACCATGTGTGAGTATAAGTGTCATGATGCCACAAAAATAGTGTCCTTGGGCTCAATAACACGACTCCATCATTTTAAAGTACCATAGTTCGAAGAACATGGTAACTTTGAGAGTGTTTGTTTTATTTATGCATTATATAGGGTGAGAGTACTCATGAGTTGAAAGTCTCCCCCTAAATATATGCCTACATCTAAACAAGACATGATGAAAATGAATGAATGGGTACTATATTTCACATAATGTTGTCAAGCTCCAAGATACCAAGTTCACGCCTAAGTTGACAAAATCTTGCTTCATCCAATGGCTTTGTGAATATGTGTACAAGTTGAATATCTGTACCGACATGATCAATACAAATGCCCCCCCTTTCCACATGATCTCTCAAGAAATGATACCTAATATCAATGTGCTTGGTGCGGGTATAATCTTTGGGATTCGCAGCAATATTGATGGCACTTTCATTATCACATAGAAGAGGCACATGTCTATAGGTGATACCGTAATCCTTCAAAGTTTGCCTCATCCATAGTAGCCGAGTTGCACAACTGGCGGTTGCAATGTATTCAGCTTCGACGGTGGAGAGAGCAACACAATTTTGCTTCTTCGAGGACAAACTTACCAAGGAGCGTCCAAGAAACTGACATGCATCGGAGGTGGACTTTCGTCTGACTTTGTCTCCATCCCAATCCGCATCCGTGTACCCAATGAGATCAAACTTAGCATCCTTGGGGTACCATAGACCCAACTTTGGGGTGTGAACAAGGTATCTAAGAATATGCTTAACTGCCTTATGATGACTTTAGGGGAAGCTTGAAATAGCACACATGCATACACTGAACATGATGTATGGTCTAAATGCACAAAGATAAAGCAATGAACCAATCATAGAGCGGTAAGTACATGGGTCGAAAGGAATACCATTTGTGTCTTTAGTGAGTACAATTTTGGTTGGCATGGGAGTCTTACATGGACTGGCATCAGACATGCTAAACTTCTCTAGAATATCCTTAAGATACTTTGCTTGAGATAATAATGTTCCTTCTTGAAATTGTTGAATTTGGAATCCGAGGAAGAACTTCAAATCCGTAGTGAGTGACATCTCAAAGTTCTTGGTCATGGAAGCCGCGAACTTCTTGCACAAATGAATGTTAGGAGAACCAAAAATGATATCATCTACATAGATTTGGCATAAGATCAAATCACCCTTGTCCCTCTTAGTAAAAAGAGTGGGATCGATCACCCCTCTCACAAAATCATCATCGAGTAAAAACTTCTTAAGATGATCATGCCAAGCACGAGGTGCTTGTTTGAGGCCATACAGATCCTTATGAAGTTTATACACATAGGCTTTGTGATCGGGATCAACAAACCCAGGTGGTTGTGATACATATAATTCTTCTTGTAGAGGACCGTTAAGGAAAGCACTCTTCACATCCATTTGATGTAATGTAAAACCATTGAAAGTAGCATAAGCAAGTAAGATGCGAATAGATTCAAGATGGGCAACGAGAGCAAAGGTCTCACCAAAGTCCAAACCTTCAACTTGTGAGTACCCTTGTGCCACTAACCTTGCCTTGTTCACTACAAAAAAAGACACATCCATGACATTTTGGGCCGAACGAAACTTTTTTCTGTCATAGATATGACACTTCTATGATGATAGTTGTGACAAAACCCGGTATCATCATAGCTGTGGTGGGCTCCTACTTCTATGACAAAAAACCATGACAGAAAATGGGCTTTTTGTCCTGGGCGTGCCGGAGACGTAGCTGCATGACATTCTTTGGGTCATCCATGACGGAAAAAACCGTGGTAGAAGCAAGGGCGAAGAAGATTTCGGGGAGTTCCCGGTTACGGTGGGCGGTCGGGGGCCGAGCGATGCGCGTTTCTCTTGTACACATACGCATGTGTGTGCGAGGCGTTGGCTCTAACTGAACTAGAGCGAGGCGTTGGTCTCTAACTGAACCCGAGCGATTGCACTGCAGGCTACGCATTACTGAACCCGAGTGATCGATCGATGGCTGTTAACTGAACCCGATCGAGCGATTCCTTTGCTACTGCTGCTAACTGAAGCCGATCGATTGGATGAACAATGAGCATTGCGCGCGGTGGGGGGGGGGGGGTTGGATGAACAGTGAGCGGCGGCGTTGCCTCTGGATGAACAGGACCCCGTGGTGTGGAGGGCTGGATGAACAGGACGACCTCGTGGAGGGCTGGATGAACAGTATATGGTGGAGGGGTGCCCGTGGAGGGGTGGTTGAATAGTAGCCGGTGGAGTAGCGTGCGGTGGAGGCTGGATGAACAGGAGCCCGTGGAGGCTGGAGGAGGTCGACGGTAGCCCGTGGAGGCTGGAGGAGGTCGACGGTGGAGATGAACAGTATCCCGTGGAGTCCCGTTTTGCGATACGCCACACCCCTCCCAATGAACAGGACCCTCATTTCGACCGTAGCGCTCCAACACAAGTCCGTTTTGTCCGTTTTGCGGTACGCCACACCCCTCCTGATCAACATGACCCCCGTTTTGACTGTAGCGCTCCAACACAAGTCCGTTTCGTCTGTTTTGCGGTACGCCACACCCCTCCCAATCATTAGGACCCCCGTTTAGACCGTAGGAGGTCCGTTTCCTCCGTTTTGCGGTACACTAGACCCCTCCCGATGAACAAGATCCCGTTTCGAACATGGCCGGTCGAACACAAGGCCGTTTCCTCCGTTCTGCGGTACGCCAGGCCTCGTTTCCATGGCCTGTTCCGTCCAAGCCCTCCCGATGAACACGATGACGCATTCCGTTCCGACCCAGCCGGTTGGCTCCCCATGAACACAACGACGACGCTGTTTCTCCGTTCCGACCCAGCCATGTACACGAGCCCTGGCCATACGTATGCGCGAGTAGGCGTTCGAGACCCCGCCCGTATGTACACATACGTGGCTGTATTTTCTTTCTTGCACACTGGCCGCTGTACGTATGTGTACATGCTATGTGCGCGCCTCTATTACGACACGTGCGCGCCTCTACATCGACACGTGCGCGCCTCTACATCCACCAGTATATATGTACGTACACGTTCGTGACCAGAATGACAAGCTACGTACGCTTCGACCAGGTGGGTCCCGACTGTCAGGCACTTCCTTGCGTGCGAAGATGTAACTAGTGAGTCCCAGCAGTCAGGGGGGCGAGTCTTTTTTTGCTCGGACGCACTTCCTTGCGTGCGAAGGTGTAGCTGGTGGCTCCTAGCAGTCAGGGGGCGAATCGTTTTTTCCCGGACGCACTTCCTTGCATGCGAAGATGTAGCTGGTGGGTCCCAACAGTCAGGGGGCGAATCGTTTTTTTTGCCCGGACGCACTTCCTTGCATGCGAAGGTGTAGCTGGTGGGTCCCAGCAGTCAAGGGGGAAACATTTTTTCGCGAAATACGGTGGCCCGTCCGGTGGGTCCCTGCTGTCAGGTGGAGGAATAATTATTTTGCGTGTAATAAGGAGGCACTTCCTTGTGGCCGCCGTGGACCCAGCTGTCAGCCTCTCCACGCACAGTACTCTTCCGATGGAAGTCGGTCGTTGACCACATTGACCACGCCGCGCCGAGAGCACCACGGTGGTGGACGACGGCGAGGCCTAGGAAGGGATGGAGCGGAGCAGGGGAAAACACAGCAGTGGATGCCCATGTGAAGAGGAGTACAAGGGTTCACTGGTTCGGCTGCGGTGTGAGGCTGCCATCGCCGCAGAATAACAGGGGGTGTGGGTGAGTAGAGGGATGACCTGGCCAGCGGTGGGAGTAGTAGGGGGCGGTGAGGCCTCCGCGGCATCACAGCCGTCCATGGGAGGCAGGAGCATGCGGCACGACCGGCGCTGCTTTGGGCGGCTGGAGCACGAAGACCAGAGGTTGAAGAGGCACTACTGCCGTTGGATGGACATCGTACGGTCACCGGAGCTAGAATTGTTCATATTGACTAAGTTGACAAAGCCCTCCGTCCCCGTAAACTTAGTAGGCCCACAAGTCAGCCTCCCACCAAGGTGAGTCCCAGCTAGCAGGGGGTTATTCATTTTTTTCGTAATAAGGAGGCATTTCCGGTGGGTCCGAGCTGACAGTGGGGGGAACGTTTTTTTCGCGAAATACAAAGGCCCTTCCGGTGGGTCCCAGCTATGAGGTGGAGGAATCATTATTTTGCACGTAATAAGGAGGCATTTCCCTGTGTGGGCCCCTACTGTCAGCCTCTTCCGATGGCTGTTGTTTGTTGACCATGTTGACCTCGCCATGTCGAGAGCACAAACACGATGGACGAGGGCAAGGCCCAGGAAGAGAACCACCCGGAGCCGGCAAAGCCACCGTAGCGGATGCCCACGCTGAGGGGAGAACGAGCGCTGACTGGTCAGCTGCGGGATGAGGCTGACATCGCCGGAAAATAACAGGATGTGTGGGTGGTTAGAGGGATGGCCTGGCGGCAGCACAGCCAGCCACAGGAGGAGGGAGCAGGCAGTCCCGTCGGCGCTGGTTTGGGTGGCTAGAGCAAGAAGATCAGAGATAGAAGAAGCATGTCGGCCATTGGATGGACATCCAACAGTCACTGCTGTGTGTTGACTAAGTTGACAAAGCCTTGCGTACGCGTCAAAAAAATTTAGGACAGCATCATCGTCAACCTAGTAGGCCCAGAAGTCAGCCTCCAAATCTGTGGAAAACAACATACATCCCATTAGCCATTATTTTCAATAATTTACAGCCCATTTTCTAATTCTTAAGGATATTTGAAGCCCATATTCTTTTTATTAGCATTACACACCATATATTCTGGGCACTGCTAAAAAATTCAACGAAATTTTGCATATTTCGGTGGGGTCCGAACTCTTTTAATCATGAAATTTCGAGTCACGTTAAAAATAATTTTCAAAAAATTATATCAAAATAAAATTCAAAAAACAATTCTCCGCAAAAAAAGAATGAAATTTAGAATCTTAACTAGCAAGATGCCCGTTCGTTGCACGGAACATGAAGATGCATTTGTATGAGTAGTTTATCTTGTGGGAGAAAAGATGATATTTTAATGTAATTGCCAGTTGGCTTTGTTTTTTATAAGAGTAGAGAGTAGAGAAATCTTGAAAAAAATGATATTTTAATGCAATTGTCGGTTGGCTTTGGTTAAAAAATTTACAACCCATTTCTTACAACTTATAGCCCGTTTTCTGGGGAAGCGCATTTCTTACTACTTACATCCCTCCTTGTCTTGAAAGATTTGCAGCCCAGCAGGGCTGAGAAAAGCAAGTAGGCCTCAATTTTGGTATTCTCCAAAAAAAGAACTGGGCTAGCCAATTTCAGAAAGAAAAAATATATCAACTGGGCTCATCATGTGCTTAATAAAAGCGTAAGCGTGGGCTAGACGGGCCACAGCCCCCGCACAGCGCGCAGTTGAGCTCCGTCTTTGAAACTGAAAAACAACTGGGCGAGCTGCTGGGTCCCTGGTGTTATCCGCTCGTTGTGTAATTTTCTCGTTTATTGACTACATTAACAATGGCGTGGACCCTAGTTGTCAAACAATTAGGAGGAAGTATTTTTTTGGCTTGTAATAACGAGGCACCTGCTTGCGAAATGCAATGACCCTGGTGGGTCCCTACTGTCAGCCTCTCCATGTACAGTCATCTCCTGATTCCTCTTGGTTGTTGACCATGTTGACAATGCCAGACGGCGGCGGGCACAACGAGCGAACCAAGACGGAGAACGACGGAAAGGCCTCGGACGGGAACGAATAGCAGCCATGGAAGATGCGGCCGTGTAGTGGCAGGTGGAGGGGAGTACGAGGGCAACAACATGCAAGTCAAGCATACAAATGGCACAAAAAGCCCAAGGATTAATTGTTCATCAAGTTTTTAGACAAAACCCAGATTGAACATGACAGTAACATCTAACCCAACCACTCTTTTTTGCAGTCACAGACAAATGGATCGGTCTTATCCATAAAATCAACATCCTGTGCAAAAATTTTTATTTCAGGATGTCTACAACTTATTGTAAATAGAAGCCGAGCACGTTTAGAAGCCCATTTGTCCACCTGAAACTTCTTTTTTTGCTGTTCAACATGTTCGTCCGTGAGAAATATCTTGCTGTAAAAATTAAGCCTCATGGACAAAGTAACCTCACATTCAACAGGAAGAATGTGACAAAGCTTCTGTTTGCCTGGTTGGATGCATATCGTCCCATCGTTATTGTCCTCAAATGAATGTCATGAGAACTGAGAAAATCCTTGTGCTTATTACGCCAACGATTGGTTATATGTTTTTCTCCATGTGGTTCTACCTAAGTAGACATGAAGATTGAAAACAATTAAGGTCTGAAAAAAGAGTATGTCGAAAGAACGACAGCTGAACAGTTAATTCTAGTACAATATATACGGGCTTTCAATGTGCATGAAATCATCACCTCCATGTATAAATTCTCCATAGATCGAAAGCATCGCAGCAAGCCAATAATTATGTCCAGATCAAAACTATACATTCTGATATATATGATCTTGACAGAATCCAGCAGCATTGATAGGCTATCAATGGACGAACTCTTCATTGAGCATATAACATAATATTAGTACCCAAAGTGTACTCCAAGATGATATAAAACTTATGCGCACAAATGAAAAATGCAGCATATGATTACAAATGTGTAGATGATAATATACGGTACCTGAAAAAGTGAGGAGCCAAACACCAACTCCTTGTGATTATTAAACGGGTCACAAATTACACCCAAGGTCTCTAGTTTGGGCGCAAAGACGACAATTATTTCTGAAGGTGTATAACAGTTATGAAGGAGCAACCTTTCAAGTGAAGGGGCATCTTCGATGATGAGCTGCTGTCCTTTAAAACAAATTCCAATGCTTTTAAGGTGAGGCGACTTTATTTGGAGACAAATGATACTGATTTCTATTCCCAAAACAATCAGCAAGTGCTCCAGGGCAGGGCAACTGGAGTGGATGATGCTGTGCAGTGAGGCCTCCGACAGATAAACCACCACAAGCGGAATTTTTTTTAGCAGTGGGAGTCGAAGCATTTGTACCAGATCGTCTAGTAGATGGCACCGGGCGAAGGTGGCGGTGTGGATAGAGGAGTAAAACCGCGAGATGGACAATGGTGGTGTGGGCATGAATTCTTGGTATGTTCGTGGTATGAAACTTTTGTGGTAATGGTAGAACTCAAACTGCTGGAGTTTTCCGAATTCAGGGGATGTCAGCCAAGCGTCCACCTTGTCGGGTATGGACAGCAGGTAGCTTGTCGGGATGCAGAGGCATTGAATGGGGCCCTACTGGTGAGAAGAGACGATGGCTCTGAGGATATCAAATTCAGGAAGGACAGATATCTGATGACAGTCGAGATTGAGGGGTGCGGTGCGCCATAGAGGGCGCCACCGAGTTGAGAGGACTTGTGTGCGGCAGCAATCCTTGGTGGGGAGAAGCGAGATGATCTCCTCAAGGATGACGCCCGGGAGATCGCTGATGCGGTCCACCGGAGATTCTACCGGTTCCTCAGATCCGGGTGGGGGGTGGAGGGGCTCGCCGCTTCTCCCCGCGCTACCGGGTGCGGGATCTACAACCGGCGTCGCCGCTGGCAGGGGCCTCATCTTCTTGGCGCTGGGGCCAGCCGACTCCATTTTCCTTGTGGGCGTCGCGCCGAGCTCACGGGTTTGAGCAGAGTAGCCAGAGACGAGCCTAGTGCCAGTGCGAGTGGGGAAGAAGGAGGGTTGGGGATTTCTGTAGGAGTGGAAGAAGAGGAGCAGGCGTTTTCTGTATGAGTGAGGAAGAAGGTGAGCAGGGTTTTCTGTATGAGTGAGGAAGATTGGGGAGCGGGGGGAATTGGGAGGGAGACAGAAGCAGGAGAGCGAGCTGTTCGTGTTTATAAGGCCTGCTGCACTAACTACTCGCTTTTTCCCAAGAACCACTCTCTTCTTTTGCATTTCTGCATTGGAGCTGGCGCATGGACTTGGCTGACTGGCCATGCATGCAGGATGCATGTGCCCGCCGGCCACTGCATGCGCCTGGTTTGTTACTAGGCCTATTTAATAGGGTGGTTATGGAGTAAATTAAGGAGATTTATTTTCTCTGTGTGCATCCACCAAATTAGAGGATGCGGTACTGGATGCAGACACTCACATTAAACTAACATCCGGAAGAACAAAAGTTCAGCATGTCTATGCATCTCAATGATTCACCATACTATAACCAATACAAAGCTGTGAGAAGGTGTGGAAATACAGAAAATCGGTCGATGCTTCTCTGAGCAAAGGGCCTCCCTGCGCACGCATTAATTTCCTGGGCATGCTTGTTTCTTCTCAATGTTGCGAGCACTTTGAGCATGTTGGCAACTCCACAACTAGCTAGCTGCCTCATCTTGCAATTGATGCTGACACATTTGCAGCAAACACATGAGGCAATAGAGGTGACTCAACATGGGTCCATATTGTGCAGTTTCCTGCTACCTCTTGAGCACTGCGTTGAATTTCCCCGAAGAGGAGAGGACGATGCAGCAAAGTAGCGTAAGTATTTCCCTCAGTTTTTGAGAACCAAGGTATCAATCCAGTAGGAGACCACACACAAGTCCCTCATACCTACACAAAATGATAGCAACTCGCAACCAATGCTTATGGGTTGTCAATCCCTTCATGGTCACTTACGAGAGTGAGATCTGATAGATAATATTTTTGGTATTTTTGATAGATAGATGCAAAGTAAAAAAGTAAAAGGCAAAGTAAAAACAAAGCAAGTAAATAAAGTGATAGAGATTGATATGATGAGAATAGACCCGGGGGCCATAGGTTTCACTAGTGTCTTCTCTCAAGAGCATAAGTATTCTACGGTGGGTGAACAAATTACTGTTGAGCAATTGACAGAATTGAGCATAGTTATGAGTATATCTAGGTGATGATCATGTATATAGGCATCACATCCAAGACAAGTAGATCGAAACGATTCTGCATCTACTACTATTACTCCACTCATCGACCGCTATCCAGCATGCATCTAGAGTATTAAGTAAAAACAGAGTAACGCCTTAAGCAAGATGACATGATGTAGAGGGATAAATTCATGCAATATGATAAAAAACCCATCTTGTTATCCTCGATGGCAACAATACAATACGTGCCTTGCAACCCTTTCTGTCACTTGGTAAGGACACCGCAAGATTGAACCCAAAGCTAAGCACTTCTCCCATTGCAAGAACTACCAATCTAGTTGGCCAAACCAAAAAGGATAATTCGAAGAGATTTGCAAAGATAACTCAATCATACATAAAAGAATTCAGAGAAGAATCAAATATTTTCCATAGATAATACTGGATCATAAACCCACAATTCATCGGTCTCAACAAACACACCGCAAAAAGAAGATTACATTGAATAGATCTCCAACGAGAGAGGGGGAGAACATTGTATTGAGATCCAAAAAGAGAGAAGAAGCCATCTAGCTACTAGCTATGGACCCGAAGGTCTGAAGTAAACTACTCACACTTTATCGGAGGGGCTATGGTGATGATGTAGAAGCCCTCCATGGTGGATGCCCCCTTCGGCGGAGCTCCGGAACAGGCCCCAAGATGGGATCTCGTGGATACAGAAGGTTATGGCGGTGGAATTAGGTTTTTGGCTCCTGTTCTGATCGTTCGGGGATACGTAGGTATATATAGGAGGAAGGAGTACGTCGGTGGAGCATCGAGGGGCCCACGAGGTAGGGGGTGCACCCAGGGGGCGCCCTCCACCCTCGTGACCGCCTCTGGCACTGCTTGGAGTAGGGTCCAAGTCTCCTAGATCATGTTCGGTTGGAAAATCACGACCCCGAAGGTTTCATTCTGTTTGGACTCCGTTTTGAAGGAAATATGCCCTAGAGGCAATAATAAAGATATTATTTATTTCCTTATTTCATGATAAATGTTTATTATCCATGCTAGAATTGTATTAACCGGAAACATAATACATGTGTGAATACATAGACAAACATAGTGTCACTAGTATGCCTGTACTTGACTAGCTCACTAATCAAAGATGGTTATGTTTCCTAACCATAGACATGTGTTGTCATTTGATTAATGGGATCACGTCATTAGAAGAATGATGTGATTGACTTGACCCATTCCGTTAGCATAGCACTTGATCGTTTAGTATGTTGCTATTGCTTTCTTCATGACTTATACATGTTCTTGTAACTATGAGATTATGCAACTCCCATTTACCGGAGGAACACTTTGGGTGCTACCAAACGTCACAACATAACTGGGTGATTATAAAGGAGTACTACAGGTGTCTCCGAAGGTACATGTTGGGTTGGCGTATTTCGAGATTAGGTTCTGTCACTCCGATTGTCGAGAGGTATCTCTGGGCCCTCTTAGTAATGCACATCACTATAAGCCTTGCAAGCAATGTAGCTAATGAGTTAGTTACAGAATGATGCATTACGTAACGAGTAAAGAGACTTGCCGGTAACGAGATTGAACTAGGTATTGGATACCGACGATCGAATCTCGGGCAAGTAACATACCGATGACAAAGGGAACAAAGTATGTTGTTCTGCGGTTTGACCGATAAAGATCTTCGTAGAATATGTAGGGGCCAATATGGGCATCCAGGTTCCGCTATTGGTTATTGACTAAGAATAGTTCTAGGTCATGTCTACATAGTTCTCGAACCCGTAGGGTCCGCACGCTTAAGGTTTCGATGACATTTATATTATGAGTTTATGAGTTTTGATGTACCGAAGGAGTTCGGAGTCCCGGATGAGATCGGGGACATGACGAGGAGTCTCAAAATGGTCGAGACGTAAAGATCGATATATTGGACGACTATATTCGGAGTTCGGAAAGGTTCCGAGTGATTCGGGTATTTTTCGGAGTACCGGAGAGTTACGGGAATTCGCCGGGGAGTATATGGGCCTTATTGGGCCATACGGGAATAGAGGAGAGAGGCCAAAAGGAAGGAGGCCTGCGCCCCCCCTCTGGTCCGAATTGGACAAGGGGCGCAGCCCCCCTTTCCTTCTTCCTCTCCCCCTCTTTCCCCTTCTCCTACTCCAACAAGGGAGGTGGAATCCTACTAGGACTAGGGAGTCCTAGTAGGACTCCACACTTGGTGCGCCCCCTCCTAGGGCCGGCCTCCTCCCCCCTTGCTCCTTTATACACGGGGGCAGGGGGGCACCCCATGACACACAAGTTGATCTACGGATTGTTCCTTAGCCGTGTGCGGTGCCCCCCTCCACCATATTCCACCTCGATCATATCGTCGCGGAGTTTAGGCAAAGCCCTGCGCCGGTAGAGCGTCATCATCGTCACCACGCCATCGTGATGACGGAACTCATCCCCGACACTTTGCTGGATCGGAGTCCGGGGATCGTCATCGAGCTGAACGTGTGCTGAACTCGGAGGTGCCGTACATTCGGTACTTGGATCGGTCGGATCGTGAAGACATACGACTACATCAACCGCGTTGTCATAACGCTTCCGCTTACGGTCTACGAGGGTACGTGGAAAACACTCTCCCCTCTCGTTGCTATGCCATCACCATGATCTTGCGTGTGCGTAGATTTTTTGTTGAAATTACTACGTTCCCCAACAAGTTTGATATTCCGTTTCTTCGAAATACTGAAAAAGGCAAAAAACAGCAATTCTGGGCTGGGCCTCCGGTTAATAGGTTAGTCCCAAAAGTAATATAAAAGTGGAAAATAAAGCCCAATATAGTCCAAAACAGTAGATAAAGTAGCATGGAGCAATAAAAAATTATAGATACGTTGGAGACGTATCAGGCATCCCCAAGCTTAATTCCTGCTCGTCCTCAAGTAGGTAAATGATAAAAAAGAATTTTTGATGCGGAGTGATACTTTGGCATAATTTCAATGTAAAACTTCTTAATTGTGACATGAATATTCAGATCCGAAAGATTCAAGACAAAAGTTCATATTGACACAAAAATAATAATACTTCAAGCATACTAATCAAAGCAATCATGTCTTCTCAAAATAACATGGCAAAAGAAAGTTCATCCCTACAAAATCATATAGTTAGGCTATGCTTCATTTTTGTGACACAAAGATGTTCCCAACTTCTATACCCCTGATGACAAGCCAAGCAATTGTTTCATACTTAAATAATCTCAAACTTTTTCAACCTTCAGACAATACATGAGCGTGAGCCATGGATATAGCACTATGGGTGGAATAGAATATGATGATGGGAATTGTATGGAGAAGACAAAAAAGGAGAAGTCTCACGTTGACGAGGCTAATCAACGGGCTATGGAGATGCCCATGAATTGATGTCAACATGAGGAGTAGGGATTGCCATGCAACGGATGCACTAGAGCTATGAATGCTCAACAAAAGAAAACTAGTGGGTGTGCATCCAACTTGCTTGCTCACGAAGACCTAGGGCATTTGAGGAAGCCCATCGTAGGAATATACAAGCCAAGTTCTATAATGAAAAATTCTCACTAGTATAAAAAAGACAACTTATGAGACTTACTACATGAAGAACAGGGTGCTACTTTGAAGCACAATATATGAGACTCACTACATGAAGAACAAGGTGCTACTTTGAAGCACAAGTGTGGAAAAAGAGATAGTAGCATTGCCCTTTTCTTTTCTTTTTTGGGCCTTCCTTTTTTTATATTTTGGCCTTTCTTTTTTTTTTATTTGGGTAATGCTCTAATAATGATGATCATCACACTTCTATTGATTACAACATAAGGATTACAACTCGAAACTTAAAACAAGATATGACTCTATATGAATGCCTCCAGCGGTGTACCGGGATGGTGCAATGAATCAAGAGTGACATGTATGAAAAATAATGCATGGTGGCTTTGCCACAAATACGATGTCAACTACATGATCATGCAATGGCAATATGACAAAAGTAATGTATGTCATGATAATGATGATGGAAGTACGGAATGGCTATGGAAATGCCATAATAGGTAGGTATGGTGGCTGTTTTGAGGAAGATATAAGGAGGTTTATGGGTGATAGAGCGTATCGTATCACGGGGTTTGGATGCACCGGCGAAGTTTGCACCAACTCTCAAGGTGAGAAAGGGCAATGCACGGTACCGAAGAGGCTAGCAAAGGCGGAAAGGTGAGAGTGCGTATAATCCATGGACTCGACATTAGTCAAAAGAACTCATATACTTATTGCAAAAATTTAGAAGTCATCAAAAATCAAGTACTACGCGCATGCTCCTAGGGGGATAGATTGGTAGGAAAAGACCATCGCTCGTCCTCGACCGCCACTCATAAGGATGCACAAGCCAGGTACACTTCATGTTTCAAATTTGTTACATTACTTTAACCATACGTGCATGCTACGGGACTTGCAAACTTCAACACAAGTATTTCTCAAATTCATAATCACCCAACTAGCATGACTTTGATTATCACCTCCATATCTCAAAACAATTATCAAGCATCAAACTTATCTTAGTATTCAATTCACTCAAAAGAAAGGTTCACATATCTTGAACACCAAGTATATTAACATTAAGCAAATTACCATGCTATTAACAACTCTCAAAATAATCTAAGTGAAGCATGAGAGATCAATAATTTCTTTAAAACAAATCCACCACCGTGCTCTAAAAGATATAAGTGAAGCACTAGAGCAAAAATTATCATGCTCAAAAGATATAAGTGAAGCACATAGAGTATTCTAACAAATTTCAATTCATGTATGGCTCTCTCAAAAGGTGTGTACAGCAAGGATGATTGTGGTAAACTAACAAGCAAAGACGCAAATAATACAAGACGCTCCAAGCAAAACGCATATCATGTGCTGAATAAAAATATAGCTCCAAGTAAATTACCGATGGAAGTGGACGAAAGAGGGGATGCCTTCCGGGGCATCCCCAAGCTTTGACTTTTTGGTGTCCTTGGATTATCTTGGGGGTGCCATGGGCATCCCCAAGCTTAGGCTCTTGCCACTCCTTGTTCCATAACCCATCAAAAGAATTCACCCAAAACTTGAAAACTTCACAACACAAAACTCAACAGAAACCCCGTGAGCTCCGTTAGAGAAAGAAAACAAAAGACTACTTCAAGGTACTGTAATAAACTCATTATTTATTTACTTTGGTGCTAAACCTACTGTATTCCAACTTCTCTATGGTTTATAAACTTTTTTACTAGCCATAGATTCATCAAAATAAGCAAACAACACACGAAAAACAGAATCTGTCAAAAACAGAACAGTCTGTAGAAATCTGTAACTAACGCAAACTTCTGGAACTCTAAAAATTCTACAAAAATAGGAAGTTCTAGAAAATTTGTTTATTGAACAGCAGCAAAAAGAATCAACGCAAAAGAGCGTTCCTGTGATTTAACATAACTATATTCATGCGCGTAAAGTTTCTGCTTTTCAGTAGAATCAAATCAACTATCATCGTAGGTTATCCTATAGGTTCTACCAAACACTAATTAAAAGATAAAACCACATCCAAACAGAAGCTAGATGGATTATTTATTCCTAAACAGAAGCAAAAACAAAAAACACAAAATAAAATTGGGTTGCCTCCCAACAAGCGCTATCGTTTAACGCCCCTAGCTAGACATTGAGATTTCAATGATGCTCACAAGAAAGACAAGAATTGATGCACAAAGAGAGCATCATAAAACATGTGACAAACACACTTAAGTCTAACATACTTCCTATGCATAAGCATATTATAGGAAAACAAATTATCGTAGCAAACAAAAACTAGCATATGCAAGGAAGCAGAAAGGAACAATAGCAATCTTAACATAACGAGAGGTAATTTAGTAACATGAAAATTTCTATAACCATATTTTCCTCTCTCATAATAATTACATGTAGGATCATAAGAAAATTCAACAATATAACTATCACATAACATATTCTCAACACGATCCACATGCATGCGAAGTTGGCACTCTTTCGAAATAGTGGGATTAATATTAACTAAAGTCATGACCTCTCCAAACCCACTTTTATCAAAAACTTCATAAGATTGATCATTATCCAGATATGTGGGATCTAAAGTTGATACTCTTCCAAACCCACTTTCAATATTATTGCAAACAATATTATCAATGTCATATTCATCATGGGGATCAAATAAATTTTCAAGATCATAAGAAGAATCACCCCAATCATGATCATTGCAACAAGTAGAGGACATAGCAAAACTAGCATCCCCAAGCTTAGGGTTTTGCATATTTTTAGCACAATTGACATCAATAGAATTTATAGTAAAATCATTGCAATCATGCTTTTTATTCAAAGATCTATCGTGAATCACTTCATAAAGTATTTCATCACAATTTTTAGATTCACTAATTTTAGGCAAAACCTCATAAAGATAATCTAGTGCACTAAGTTCACTAGCAATAGGTTCATCATAATTAGATCTCTTAAAGAGATTAGCAAGTGGATGAGGATCCATAAACTTTTAGCAAGTGAAGATGTAAGCAAAAAGAAGGCACATGGTAACACAAGATTGAACAGAGGAAGGGCGAATAAAACGGCAAGGGTGAAGTGGGGGAGAGGAAAACGAGAGGCAAATGGCAAATAATGTAATGCGAGGGATAGGGATTGCGATGGGTACTTGGTATTGTTGACTTGCTTGCGTGAGCCTCCCCGGCAATGGCGCCAGAAATTCTTCTTGCTACCTCTTGAGCACTGCGTTGGATTTCCCCGAAGAGGAGAGGATGATGCAGCCAAAGTAGCGTAAGTATTTCCCCCAGTTTTTGAGAACCAAGGTATCAATCCAGTAGGAGACCACACACAAGTCCCTCATACCTACACAAAATGATAGCAACTCGCAACCAACGCTTACGAGTTGTCAATCCCCTCATGGTCACTTACGAGAGTGAGATCTGATAGATAATTTTTTGGTATTTTTGATAGATAGATACAAAGTAAAAAAGTAAAAGGCAAAGTAAAAACAAAGCAAGTAAATAAAGTGATAGAGATTGATATGATGAGAATAGACCCCGGGACCATAGGTTTCACTAGTGGCTTCTCTCAAGAGCATAAGTATTCTACGGTGGGTGAACAAATTACTGTTGAGCAATTGACAGAATTGAGCATAGTTATGAGTATATCTAGGCGATGATCTTGTATATAGGCATCACGTCCAAGACAAGTAGATCGAAACGATTCTGCATCTACTACTATTACTCCACTCATCGACCGCTATCCAGCATGCATCTAGAGTATTAAGTAAAAACAGAGTAACACCTTAAGCAAGATGACATGATGTAGAGGGATAAATTCATGCAATATGATAAAAAACCCATCTTGTTATCCTCGATGGCAACAATACAATACGTGCCTTGCAACCCTTTCTGTCACTGGGTAAGGACACCGCAAGATTGAACCCAAAGCTAAGCACTTCTCCCATTGCAAGAACTACCAATCTAGTTGGCTAAACCAAAAAGGATAATTCGAAGAGACTTGCAAAGATAACTCAATCATACATAAAAGAATTCAGAGAAGAATCAAATATTTTCCATAGATAATACTGGATCATAAACCCACAATTCATCAGTCTCAACAAACACACCGCAAAAATAAGATTACATCGAATAGATCTCCACGAGAGAGGGGGGGAACATTGTATTGAGATCCAAAAAGAGAGAAGAAGCCATCTAGCTACTAGCTATGGACCCGAAGGTCTGAAGTAAACTACTCACACTTCATCGGAGGGGCTATGATGATGATGTAGAAGCCCTCCGTGGTGGATGCCCCCTCCGACGGAGCTCCGGAACAGGCCCCAAGATGGGATCTTGTGGATACAGAAGTTTGCGGTGGTGGAATTAGGTTTTTGGCTCCTGTTCTGATCGTTCGGGGAGACATAGGTATATATAGGAGGAAGGAGTATGTCGGTGGAGCGTCGAGGGCCCACGAGGTAGGGGGGCGTGCCCAGGGGGCAGGGGGGCACCCTCCACCCTCGTGACCGCCTCTGGCACTGCTTGGAGTAGGGTCCAAGTCTCCTAGATCACGTTCGGTTGGAAAATCACGATCCTGAAGGTTTCATTCCGTTTGGACTCTGTTTGATATTCTGTTTCTTCGAAATACTGAAAAAGGCAAAAAACAACAATTCTGGGCTGGGCCTACGGTTTATAGGTTAGTCCCAAAAGTAATATAAAAGTGGAAAATAAAGCCCAATATAGTCCAAAACAGTAGATAAAGTAGCATGGAGCAATCAAAAATTATAGATACGTTGGAGACGTATCATTCCCCTGAAATCATATTCATTGTCCTGAATCTGAAAAGATAGGAAAACAGTAGCTATACTTAAACGGTGTTGCAAAACAGTAGCACATATCAATAGCTCGGCATGACAAAACACGATCATCTGGACGAAGGGGATACTGACCTGCCTGAGGAAGATTATATATAATTTCATAAGTCCTTGGTTGATTTCCACCTTCGGCTGCACTGCTTGTTTGCTCCTCCACACATGACAGGATCGTTCTGCACTGCATTCAGCAAGTCAACGTACGAATAAGCTAATTTCATCTTGCGGTGGTCATTGTACCAAGTTACGAATGTAGGAATACCTGGAGCACCATGAGGTTAGCTGACAGCCGGTAGATGTAGCCATATAAATTTTGTGTAGTGCTACCAAAATTGAGGTTTGTATCCCTTCCCGTTATGAGAATTGTTCTTGAAGTTGGTAGAATGTGACGGCTTGTTCTTTGCATCAAACTTGCCTTTCCCCTGAGATTTGTTCTTGTTGTTTTGGGGCTGGTTGGGCTGGAAGTTCTTCTCATGTACCATTTGGGCACTAGAAGCTCCCTCAGCGACCCGAGCACTGTCGGAGTAATGGGCCACGGGTAGGCTAACCTGAGCCCCAGAGCCTTTCAAGGCATCAGGGCAGGCTGCGCCCCTTAAGCCAAGTCCCAGGCAGCGACTCCAAGATGAGCCGAGTCCCAAGCAGCGACTCCAAGATAAGCCGAGTCCCAGGCAGCGACTCCAAGATAAACCGAGTCCCAGGCGGCGACTCCAAGATAAGCCGACTCATGGCCGACGACTTCCAGAGAAGCCGGCTTTAGAGAGTCGGCCTGCGATTCCACCCGTCACCTACCTTCGCCACGATAGGCGAGGCGTGGTACGGTCACGGCGTGGCCGTCACCCCCTGCTTACGAGGAGCTGGCATGGCTACAGTATGCCGTATCGCTGGAGATCTCCAGCATGGCGCGGCACTGTTGCCATGCCTGCCCTGACTTCAGCCAAAGTGGCGGCGCACTATGGCCACGACGGCCTACCTGTACGACCCAGAGATGGCAGGACCCGCCCGTCAGCAAGAGAACAGAAGACGACTGGGTGCACCCCGAAGACGGACCCGTGGGAGTCGGCTCCCCTGGAGTCGGCCGGCCCTTCCCACGAGCCCCACACACCATTAACCAGACAAGACGGAGAATGGCGACAGTGACCGTCCGATAGACGGCAGCACTATTGCCACGACCCCATGACCAAGCCTGCGTCATTAGAAGCACGACTACAGTATCGGACCCGTCGGCGGGGCCCACCAGTCGGCGGGCCCCAGTAGTCGGCGGAGAAGACGGCGGCTTGTGAGACAAACGGCTGGGACCCGCGCCTAGCCGGATTACCATTGTACCCCCACGGGGTAGGCCTATATAAACCCCCCGGGGCACCCATGCAAAGGGTTTGGATCCATTAGCACTAGACCAGATCATACAGGGAGGAGAGAGTTAGCCTTGCCTTCTCCTACCTCCAGAATACAGCTCTAGGAGCAACCTTGTACTCACTTTGCCTTAGTGATCATGCGGAGACCCCGCAGAGCAGCAGTAGGGGTGTTATCTCCCCGGAGAGCCCCGAAGCTGGGTAAGATCCGCCGGCGTGCATGTCTTCGCCTCATCCCGTTTCCTGGCACCGGCGACGTTCTACTCGCTCCCACCATGATAAGCCATCCTTTGGCATATGTCGCACCCAACCCCCGACATTTGGCGCCCACCATGGGGCGAGGTGCACCGTCATCCGGAGACCCGCTCTTGACGGGAACCCTCTTCCTCCCCAGCGAGCGTAGCCAGCCCGGCACGCCCGATGGCACTTGCCCCGACGCGCTGCAAGGCATCCACGACGCCTGCGCAGCGAGCTGCCTCGCCGATCTTCTTGGCGAGGTTTGCATCTCCGACGAGCCTGCATCCGACGCAGGCACGGGCGGGCCTCCTCGACCAACTCCATGTCGCCGGCGAGCCCGCCGTCCATAGGCTCCACCGACCCGATGCTGGTCGACTCCGACAGTGTGTCGCTCGACACGTTCCCCACCAATTTGGTGATCTATGACGATCCGTTCCCTCGCGAGGAGAGCGGCGGAAGCACCGTCACGGAGGTGCTCGTTATCAGTCATGGCGAGCACTCCGGTGAGGGAGCTCACGATCCACTCGACGCGGCTCTGCGAGACCTGACTGCACCCATTCTGGAGGACGCTGACGGCGAGACGCTGGAGGCACGCCGCCTTCAGCTCATCAAAGGCGCGAAGAAGCTGGCAAGCATGAGACGCTTTTCAGAAGCCTACCAGCGTGAAATGGATCGCGCTGTGGGCGGCTCGCCAGCCCCGACTGGGCCTAGCCGCCTAGGTGCGGTCCGGCAACGCGGCATGGCCATCGCCAACCTGTTCGGGGCCGATCACCCCATGTATGCCACGCCTGCGGAGAACATTCGCGCCGCCCAGGCGGCGGCGAACGAGCTAGACAACTTCGAAGGCGAAGAGCGCCGCCTAATGACCGAGCGGGTCCAGCGGCTCCTCAAAGCGGCTGCCGCGCAGAACGAAGCCGGCTGCCGCACGGAGGCGCCGCAACGACAAAACAACAACTTGCCTCCCCGCCGAGATCAAGGCGCGACGTCTCGGACGCCGACTGGCGGTGTCCGTGGAAGAAAAGAGAAGGATCCGGCTGTCAGCCACAGTCGGACTCGCATCACCATCGAGCGCGACCAAGACGGCCGCCCCAGAGCGGTGGAACGGCAGGGCGACTATCTGCCTCCCCCACCACGAAGAGAAAGATGAGTCTCCCCGCCACCTGTTGAGCATCCGACTCTCGCGACCGCCTTGGCCGCCGAGAGGGAGTCGGAGAGAACGATGCCCGCCACCGGATCGACCGACTCCACCGATCCCTGGCGCTGGAAGAAGAAGATGAGCTGGGCCCGCCCTGTTTCGGACCCCACATCCGAGACGAGCCTTTTCCCAAAGGGTTCACGCTCCCCCGAGACACGCCCAAGTACACCGGCTTCGTGAAGCCGGAAGATTGGCTAGTTGACTAGTCCACAGCAGTCAACATAGCCAACGACAACAAGCGTGTTGCCGTGAAGTATGTTCTGCTCATGCTCCAGGGCACGGCCCGGACATGGTTAAATAGTCTGAAGCCCCGCAGCATCAACAGCTGGGTCGACTTCACCGAGGCCTTCGTCTGCAACTTCACAAGCATGTACAAGCGACCCCCCAAGATGCGTCAGCTTTCCTTGTGCGTAAAAGGCCAAGACGAGTCGACTCGCGACTACCTCAGACGATGGGGCGAGCTTCGGCTCCTGCGAGGGCGTGCACGAGGTGCAGGCTATTGAGTACTTCACCGCCGGGTGCAGAGAAGGCACCCTCCTCAAGCACAGGCTCCTCTGCGACGAGCCGGAGACCCTCGACGAGTTGCTGGTCATAGCAGACAAGTATGCGACGGCCGACTCCTCCATGAAGACAGAGATTCAAGTTAGTGCGACTGGCAAAGTGGCCCCTCAAGCTCCCAGAACTCCGGCTGGAGATACCAGTCGGCGACAACAGCAAAATGATCACAAGCACAAAGCCCCACAGCCGACTTCCAGTAGTCGGCAGGTTGCGACAGTCGAAGACCAACAGCCGGAAGGGCAGCCTCCGGCGAAGCGACAGAAAGGCGGCAAGTCCAACTGGTTGCCGACCTTCTCTTACGAGCAGACACTGGATGGTCCCTACAAGTTCCACAGCGGCGCGAAGCCGTCGAACCATACCACCCGGAAATGCCACTGGCTCACCAGAATCGCCAAGGGAGACGGCCTTCTTCCTCCTCCGCCTGCTGGGCCGCCGCCTCCACAGCCGCCCCAGCAGCCGGCTGCCAGGCCAGTCGGCGCCGTACAAGATGAGTACCCGGAAGAGCATGGAGCCTATGTAGTGTTCACCAGTATGGCTGATGACCGACGCAGCAGACGGCTGTAGCAGCAAGAAGTAAATGCAGTAGCATCAGATACTCCGGAGTTTATGCATTGGTCCGAGAAGCCCATCAGTTGGAGGAGAGCTGATCACCCAGAGGTAATGCCGAATCCGGGCTCCTATGCCTTGGTTTTAAGCGCCACCTTGGCCACAGATAGGCGGGCCGCTCGCTTCTCGCGAGTGTTGATAGACGGAGGCAGTAGCATCAACATCCTGTACAAGGATACCATGGAGAAATTAGGAATCAAGCAAAGACAGCTTCAGAGCAGCCGAACTGTGTTCCACGGCATTGTACCTGGCCTTTCTTGCTCACCAATCGGCAAGATCCTGATAGACGTTCTCTTCGGAGACAAAGATCATTTTTGCCGAGAGCCAGTTTGGTTTGAAGTGGTGGACCTTGAAAGCCCATACCAAGCATTGCTTGGCCGACCTGCTCTGGCCAAGTTCATGGCGGTCCCCCACTACGCCTACCTCAAGATGAAGATGCCGAGTTCAAAGGGGATACTGACCGTACCGGCGACTACAGGAAGTCGTCCGCCCGCGCGACTAATAGTAGTCGGCTAGCCGAGTCCCTGGTGATCGCAGCTGAGAGGCGGCTCCTTGATCGGGTTGTGGCAATGGCCGACAAGCAGCCAGAGATGTCGCCCGACCCCAAGGAGTCGGAAGCTGAGGGTCCGTTCAAGCCGGCTAAAGAAACAAAGAGGATACCTTTGGACCCAGAGCACCCAGAGAGGCATGCTGTCAGAGGTGCAAACCTAGACAGCAAATAGGAAGGTGAGCTCGTCGATTTCCTCCGTGAGAATCGAGACATCTTCGCATGGTCCCCTAAGGACATGCCAGGTGTACCGACGGAATTCGCCGAGCACAAGTTACATGTCCGATCTGATGTGAAGCCCATCAGGCAGCCCTTGCGCCGCCTGTCAGAAGAAAAGAGAAGAGTTGTTGGGGAAGAGATAGCCCGACTCCTAGCGGCCGACTTCATTATGGAGGTGTTCTTCCCAGAATGGTTGGCAAACCCGGTCCTAGTGTTGAAAAAGAACAAGCAGTGGCGGATGTGTATCGACTACACAAGCCTCAACAAAGCTTGCCCCAAAGACCCATTTGCTTTGCCGAGAATTGATCAGGTGATAGACTCCACAGCCGGATGCGAGCTGTTGAGCTTCTTAGATGCATACTCAGGATATCACCTTATCAAGATGAACCCGGCAGACAGACTGAAGACTGCCTTCATCACGCTGTTTGGAGCCTTCTGCTACCTGACTATGACGTTTGGCTTAAGGAATGCCGGCGCCACCTTTCAGCGTTGCATGCAGAAATGTCTCCTCAAGCAACTCGGCAGAAACGCCCACGTCTATGTAGATGATGTGGTGGTGAAGACGGAAAAACGTGGGACACTATTGGAAGATCTCCAAGAAACCTTTGAGAATCTGCGCCGATTCCAGATCAAGCTCAACCCTGAGAAGTGCGTCTTCGGAGTACCAGCCGGCCAGCTCCTTGGCTTCCTGGTCTCTGAACGCGGCATAGAGTGCAACCCTATAAAGATCAAAGCCATCGAGAGGATGGAAGTCCCCCACCGACTGTTAGATGTGCAGAAGTTCACCGGCTGCTTGGCGTCCATTAGCCGATTCATCAGTCGGCTGGGTGAGAAGGCTCTCCCTTTGTACTAACTGATGAAGAAGACCACCTTTTTGAGTGGAACCACAAAGCGGACGAAGCATTTCTCCAGTTGAAAAAGATGTTGACAACTCCCCCTGTGCTGGCGGCTCCGACTCCTAAAGAGCCTATGCTCCTATACATTGCCGCTACCAGCCGAGTGGTCAGCACAGTCGTCATAGTTGAATGCAAGGAGCAAGGCAAGGCGCTCCCTGTCCAGAGACCGGTATATTACCTGAGTGAGGTACTGTCGACCTCCAAGTAGAACTACCCCCACTACCAGAAGATGTGCTACGGCGTGCATTTCGCCGCCAAGAAGTTGAAGCCTTACTTTCAAGAGCATCCAATCACTATGGTCTGCACAGCTCCACTAGCCGAGATCATTGGAAGCCGAGATGCTTCGGGCCGAGTGGCCAAATGGGCCGTAGATTTGGCTCCCTACACCATCTACTACCAGCCCTTCATCGCCATCAAGTCACAAGCACTGGCCGACTTCCTTGTCGACTGGGCCGAGACCCAGTACCTGCCGCCAGCGCCCGACTCCACTCATTGGCGGATGCATTTCGATGGCTCCAAGATGCGCACCGACTTGGGAGCCGACATCGTCCTCACCTCCCCCAAAGGTGACAAGCTCAAGTATGCGCTGCAAATCCACTTCGCCGCCTCCAACAACGTTGCCGAATACGAGGCGCTCATTCACAGGCTCCGGCTTGCCAAAGAACTCGGCATCCGCCGGATCCTGTGCTATGGCTACTCCGATTTGGTGGTCCAGCAGTCGTCTGGCGACTAGGACGCCAAAGATGCAAACATGGCGAGCTACTGCTTCCTGGTGCAGCAACTCAGCGGATATTTTGAGGGGTGCGAATTCCTTCACGTGCCAAGAAATGACAACGACCAAGCTGACGCCCTGGCACGGGTCGGCTCCACACGCCAAGCAATACCATCCGGCGTCGCCCTTCAGCGCCTCCTCAAGCCGTCTATCAAGCCTTCACCAGAATCAGACTCCATCTTTGTGCCGGCTCCCCCCGAAGAAGTCGGATCCGACTCCAAAGCACCAGTAGACGGCACGAGAATTCTCACAGACGGCTCCAAGAATACCGCAGTCGAAGCCGGCCCGGGGACTTCAGAACCCGGCTCGGGGACTGCGACGATCAGCCCGAAGACTCCAGAGCTCGGCCCAGGGACTTCGCCGATCCAGCAAGCGGCCGCAGACTCCAGCCCGCCGCCTCCCAGCCCAGCCGCCCTTGTCCAAGTCGCAATAGTGGCAATTGAAGAAACAGCAGCACCCTCATGGGCCCAGCCCATCCTCAAGTTCCTAGTAAACACAGAGCTGCCAACCGATGAAATCTTGGCTCGGCAGGTGCAACGCCGAGCGACAGCCTACACCATAGTCAACAGAGAGCTGGTCAGGCGCAGTGTCACTGGTGTCTACCAACACTGCATCGAAGCAGAGCAAGGCCAAGCAATTCTCAGAGACATCCATGAAGGCGAGTGCGGCCACCATGCGGCCTCAAGAGCACTCGTCGCCAAAGCCTTCCGGCACGGTTTCTTCTGGCCGACTGCCCTAGAAGAGGCCAAAGAGTTAGTCCGAAAATGCAAAGGGTGCCAGATGTTCCGTTCCAAGCCACTTCAGCCGGCTTCCACACTCAAGACCATCCCCATCGTCTGGCCCTTTGCAGTTTGGGGCCTGGACATGGTGGGACCATTCAAGACGGCACGAGGCAGCCTAACTCATCTGCTTGTCGCGGTGGACAAATTCACCAAGTGGATAGAAGTAAAACCCATCAAGAAGTTGAATGGTCCGACTGCAGTGACTTTCATCGCCGACATCAAGACTCGGTACGGCATACCACACAGCATCATCACCAACAATGGCACAAATTTTGCCAAAGGCGCCTTGGCCCGTTTCTGCGCGACGTAGGGCATCCGACTGGACTTAGTGTCCGTTGCCCATCCGCAGTCAAACGGCCAGGTGGAGCGAGCAAACGACCTCATCCTATTCGGCATCAAGCCTCGACTGATTGAACCACTGGAGCATTCGGCTGGCTGTTGGCTTGAGGAGCTGCCAGCCGTCCTCTGGAGTCTGCGCACGACTCCAAACAAGTCAACCGGCTTCACGCCTTTCTTCCTTGTCTACGGTGCTGAAGCCGTCATCCCAACGGACATAGAGTTCGACTCCCCGCGAGTCACCATGTACACCGAGGAGGAAGCAGAAGAAGCACGTCAAGACGGTGTCGATCTGCTGGAAGAGGGCCGGCTGTTGGCACTCAGTCGGTCCGGCATCTACCAGCAGAGCCTGCGCCGATACTACAACAGGAAGGTCAGGCCAAGATCTTTCCAAGAAGGCGACCTTGTGCTCCGACTGATCCAGCGGACAGCCGGCCAGCACAAGCTGTCGGCACCTTGGGAAGGCCCCTTCATTATCAGCAAAGTGCTGGGCAACGACTCCTACTACCTGATCGACGCTCAGAAGCCCCAAGCACGCAAGAGAGACGAGTCCAGCAAAGAGTCGGAACAACCATGGAATGCAAATCTCCTCCAAAGATTTTACAGTTGATGCAGTATGTACCATGCTACCCCTTTGTATTAAAGTACCGAGACTTCGGGCCCCCCGAGACGAGCTCGGGGACTGCCCCTTTTGATTATCTGTATGATAAGAATTATGCCTTCGAGTATGCTACTTCTTGCTACGCCGCTTGGCGCCGGGTTCGACTAGTCGGCCCGGGGACTCGCCGTCTGGCGCTATGAAATGTTTCCTAAAGTCGGACAAGTAGTGTGCGGCGCCTAAGCCGTCTCCTGCCAGAGGCCGCAGCTTGCAGAGCGACTGTTTGGTGGGCAGGAGTAAGAATGAATGGGCATTCACACGAAAAATGGCTAAGGACCTAAAGCATTAACATAGCTTAAGCCGGCTTCCAGCCCCTTTTCGCAAAACCGACTCGCGAGTAGTCGACTTGCCGCTTTCTATCCAACTTGTTAAAAAAACTCCAATGAATGGCAAGTACTTGCTTTCCCCAAAGTAGCCAGGCACTTGGTCCAGCGGCAGTGCGCGGAGCGGTTGTCCGGCTGACAAGGCGGCAACAAGGGGAAGGCGGCAAAGGAAAAAGCCAAAGGAGCAATGAGCAAGGAAAGATAGAACTCGGATTAATATTTACATAGCATAGGCCCTTGGCCGAATCTTCAAACAGAAGTTCAAAATACACCCCGCGGGTGGAATTGTGCAAATTAACAAGTTCTTCAAAGACTTTTTTAGAGCAGATAAAATAAAAGCCAGAAAGCAGCCTAGGGAGCAGCAGACGGGTTCGGAGGATCGGAGGAGACGGCGGTGTCAGGCGCCGGGGCAGCCGGCTGGGCAGTCTCGGCTTGATCGCCGCCAGCGGCAGCCGGCCCGGTCGGACGCGGGTCGTTGCTGGAGGCACGGTCGAGCTAAGGCTAGTCGCCCGCTCCGTCTTCTGGTGCCTCCGTCTCGCCTTCATCCTCCGCCTCGCCTTCCTCCTCGGTGCTAGAGTCAATCACCTCCGCCGAGTCCTCGCCATAGTCCGGGTTCATCCCGAACCACTCTGGCGGCACCTCCTCACCGCCTGCAGCCCGCTCAGGGACGAAGACACTGGTATCTGTGTAGTCGGCAATCGCCACCGCACGCTCGACAAGGGCGCCCTCCACAGCCACCAGCTCTGCTTGGGCCTCTAACCAGAACACGGCCAGCCGGCCCAGGTCCAGCCCCGGATACCACCCCTTGACGAATTCCAAGGCCCGGCGCGCTCCGTCCCGGGCCGAGGAACCCTTCCAAGGTTCAAGACGGCCAGCTGTGACCTCCAGCCAGTCGGCAGTCCGACTGGCGGTGCGCAGAGCCGGCATGTCTGGCCACAGAGCGGCAACCTCCTGGGCGCCGGCACGCTGAAGCCGGCGCATCAACCGATGGGCCGGACAAAGACGGGCCTCGATGCTCAGAAGCTGCTCGTCGACAGTCAGGGGGGCGTTAGCGGCGATCTCCGCGCCGCTTGCCCTCCGTGCCTCGCGATCAGCCTCGATGGCCTGAGTGACTGCCTGCGAGTGGCCAGGGAAGAAGTCTGCCAAGACAAAAAAGAAGCAAGTCAAAAAATCAGAAGTCAGCCCGACCTATAGTCGGAAGCTCAAAGAAAGAAAGGAAGAAAAGAAACTCACCGTCGACGATGTCCTTGATCTCATGGAAGCCGGAGGTCAGCATCGCCTCCTTGTCAGTCCAGGAGGAGCGCTCGCTCTCGAACTCGGCCAGGAGAGCAGCCTCCTTCTTCTCGGCCTCGTCCTGTGCCTTCTTAAGCAGCTCCTTCTGCTCGGCCAGCTGCGCAGCCAGCAGGTCGCGCTCTGTGGCAAGCTTGCTGCACTCCTCCCCCTTGACGCGCAAGGCGGTGTTGACTTCGCCCAGCTGCTCCTGAAGAGTGGCGTTGGCCCCTGAAGAACGAAAGAAAGAGACGTTAAGTCGTCAGCAAAGAAGGTCGCCGGAAAGATCCGGCCCGACTGCTCAACAGTCGGCCCGAATCTCGGGGACTACAGCCCGCGGGTGCGCCAGCGCGCCCCCGCGAAGAAGAAGAAGAACAAAGAAAGAGACATTAAAGTCGTCAAGAAAAGAAGGCCGCTGGGAAGATCCGGCCCGACTGCTCAGTAGTCGGCCCGAATCTCAGGGACTACAGCCCGCGGGTGCGCCAGCGCGCCCCCGCGAAGAAGAAGAGGAACTCACTCCGGCTCTCCATCAAGTCGGCAATCCGCTTGCTCAACTCCTCAACGTTGCGGTTGAAGGCAGTGGCGCGGAGGTTGTGATACTCCTGTAATAAACATTTCAGACAAAGATAAATACTTGGAACTCGCCAGAGGGAGTTCTGAACCGCCTGCTCAGCAGCTGGCCCGAAACTCGGGGACTACACCCAGTGGGTGCGCTAGCGCGCCCCCATAGAGAAGAGCAAGAAAGACAAGAATCAAAGAAAAAGCATACCCGGACGGCCGCTTGCGACGCCAGATGCGCCTTGGTGCAGTTCTGGAGAGCGTCGCCCTCGGCTCGCAGCTTCGCCTGGACGTCCAGAAGCGCCTGGTACAGCGGACCTGTGCCGCCTCCACGCACCCACCCAACGGGCGCGGCGCTCGTCGCCATGGCGTGTGGGATGGCCGAGCTGGCGGCACCGACCTCCAAGGGCCGCGGCGCCGAAGTCACCTTCTCAAGACGGCGGCGCGCTGGCGAGGCGACTTGAAGGAGCAGCGTCACCACGGCCTCGTCTTCAGTCGGCGGCACCGGCGGGCCCGCCGGCTGTTTTCCACGCGCGCTCCTAGACGGCGGCGGAGGCGGCGGTGGCGGCACGAGCGTGTACGACATGGAGGCCTTGCC
Organism: Triticum aestivum; assembly: GCF_018294505.1. NCBI lineage: Eukaryota > Viridiplantae > Streptophyta > Magnoliopsida > Poales > Poaceae > Triticum > Triticum aestivum. The sequence goes on from NC_057807.1 coordinate 555,205,018, forward strand.
GCTTTCCTTCTTCGCGATGGGGTTCTCGGCGCCGGCTTCTCCAGTCTGCCCCATGAACTCCGGAGGCGGCGGTGTGGACGACAGGGGGAGGACGTGCAACACCGATTGGCGGCGCGTGGCCTCCTCAGCTCGCCATCTGGCCGCGATGGCGGCTTCGGCCTCTTCCAGCTTCTTCTGGGAAGAGGCCGCCGCCATCTTAGCCTCCGCCTTCTCCAGGCGGTCGGCCTCCTCCTCATCGCGCCTCTCCCGCGCGTTTCGCTCCGTCGCCTCCCAGAGGTCGGCGGCGGGGTCGACCCGCCGGGTGTTGGCGGACATCTCTGCCGAGCCCATGACGGAGGGGACGGCGACCCTCTCAAGGAGACTAGCGGTGGCCTCTTCACTTCCTTACAAAAGCGGTTGGCCTTCGCGGCCGCCTCCTCCCGCTTGGTCGCGGCGGCCGCCCCCTTGAACTTCTTTGGCTTGCCGCCGAGCGAACTCGGCCCGGCGTGGCGCCTCTTCACGCCGCCTTGGCCGGCCAAGCCGGCGGAGGAACCCGCGCCCGATGGGACGACCCTTGGCTGGTGGCGCGGGACGACTTCCCCTTCGGCGTCGTCTTCAGACCAGTCGGTGAAGGTGGCCGAGGGCCTGAGGCCGCTTCCCGCTCCTCCTCCGCCGCCTTCGATGTCGGCCTCCATCGCCGCCGCCCCCAAGTCAGGGTCGTCAACGTCGCTCTCCGCTCGGTCGGGGACGAACTCGTGGGGCGGTCTTGCGACACCGGCTACGGGCTGAATGAGGGGGTTCTAACTCAGAGAAACCAATGAAAATCAGAAGTCAGATTCGGCTATAAAGAAGACAAAGCAATAAAGAGATGTGACTTACCACTGGAGGGGGGTTGGCACGCGAGTACGGCTCCTTGCCGAACTGCCAATCCTCCCCGAGCTCGCAGTTCGCGATGTGGTTCACCATGTTTGCCACCTCTGCACGGGGCATTTCCCTGGTGCACATCCGACTCGGGTCCCGGTGGTCGCTCATCTGACTGATTAGATGAGTCCGGCCTTGGAGCGGGAGGACTCGGCGTGCCACGAAGGCGGCTAGCAAGTCGGCCCCAACGAGGCCCTCCGACTGCGTCAGAACTCGGAGTCGCGCTACGGCGGCGGCTCCGGCGGGAGTCAGCGTCTTGACTCGATGAGACCAGCTGGGGAGCCTACTAGCCGGTGTGCCGGCTTCATAAGGCGGCAGATTGACCCAGTCGCCGTCGGGGGCGACGTTCTTCATGTGGAAGTACGACCGCTACCACATCTTCACCGACTTGATCAGCGGGATGGAGGGAAACAGATTGTCGGCCGTCGATCGCCGCATCGCGATGAAGGCGCCGCATTGAGCCGGCACGCCGGCGACGTGCGTGCCGAGCTTGGATGAGAAGAATTCTCCCCACAGCTTGATGGTGGGGAGAACGCCGAGAAAGCCTTCGCACAGGGTGGCGAAGGCAGCCAACAACACCACCGTGTTCGGGGTGAGGTGGTGCGGCTGGAGCCCGTGGAACTCCAAGAAGGAGCGAAAGAAGCCGCTCGCCGGCAGCCCCAGGCCGCGCATGAGGTGCGAGCGGAAGATGACCCGCTCTCCTTCCTCCGGCGCCGGCGATATCTCCCTCGCCGGCGCGACGCGGGCTCGCACGAGGTGCGCGCCGGGGAGGCGGTGCGTCTTGCGGAGAAACTCGATGAGGTCGACATCTACCTCCGAGCCGTCCCACACGCCGGAGCGCATGACAGAAGCCGCGGCGGCGGAGGAGGAGCTCCTCGCCGTTGGCACGGTGTGGTTCTGCACGACGGCGGCAAAGAAGAAGAGCAGAGGAGGCAAGAGGAGGCGGGGGAGCAAGGAAGATGGGCGCGCGTGCTTTGCCGCTCCACTTCTCCCGCCTACTTATAGCCTTGTAGGCTGAGAAGCCGATGGGGCGGGCGTGGGATTAACTGCGCACGGGACCCCACGCCTCCCACCGATTTACCCCATGAAGTTACTGCGCGCAGTAACAACGTGGGAAACCCAACCGTCCGCACGGCCGCAACGGATCCGTTTGCATGGGTAGGCAGACTGTCCTTGCCGCGTGGCGCCGCGTGACACGACCGCGGCGGGCGGCTACGGGGAAGCGTATCAGGCACGCCGCCTAATCTCCCGCCACGACTGTCGAACTCTTTACGGAGCAAGACAGCTCCCTGCGAATCCGACTCTGGATAGTCGGCCTGAAGGAAGACGGGAAGCGAAGCCTAGATTCCACTGCCAGAAGAATGAAACTATTGAGGCCCCAAAACGTATCACTCTCGGAGCCTCACCAGCTTCGGGGACTACTGTCGGAGTAATGGGCCACGGGTAGGCTAACCCGAGCCCCAGAGCCTTTCAAGGCATCGGGGCAGACTGCGCCCCTTAAGCCGAGTCCCAGGCAGCGACTCCAAGATGAGCCGAGTCCCAAGCAGCGACTCCAAGATGAGCCGAGTCCCAGGCAGCGACTCCAAGATAAACCGAGTCCGAGGCGGCGACTCCAAGATAAGCCGACTCATGGCCGGTGACTTCCAGAGAAGCCGACTTTAGAGAGTCGGCCTGCGATTCCACCCGTCACCTACCTTCGCCATGATAGGCGAGGCGGGGTACGGTCACGGCGTGGCCGTCACCCCCTGCTTACGAGGAGCTGGCATGGCTACATTATGTCGTATCGCTGGAGATCTCCAGCATGGCGCGACACTGTTGCGATGCCTGCCCTGACTTCAGCCACAGTGGCGGCGCACTGTGGCCACGACGGCCTACCTGTACGACCCAGAGACGGCGGGACCCGCCCATCAGCGAGAGAATAGAAGACGGCTGGGTGCACCCCGAAGACGGACCCGTGGGAGTCGGCTCCCCTGGAGTCGGCCGGCCCTTCCCACGGGCCCCACACGCCATCAACCAGACAAGACGGAGAATGGCGACAGTGACCGTCCGATAGACGGCGGCACTGTTGCCACGACCCCATGACCAAGCCTGCGTCATTAGAAGCACGACTACAGTATCGGACCCGTCGGCGGGGCCCACCAGTCGGCGGGCCCCAGCAGTCGGCGGAGAAGACGGCGGCCTGTGAGACAGACGGCTGGGACCCGCGCCCAGCCGGATTACCATTGTACCCCCGGGGGGTAGGCGTATATAAACCCCCCGGGGCACCCATGCAAAGGGTTCGGATCCATTAGCACTAGACTAGATCATACAGGGAGGAGAGAGTTAGCCTTGCCTTCTCCTACCTCCAGAATACAGCTCTAGGAGCAACCTTGTACTCACTTTGCCTTAGTGATCATGCGGAGACCCCGCAGAGCAGCAGTAGGGGTGTTATCTCCCCGGAGAGCCCCGAAGCTGTGTAAGATCGGCCGGCGTGCATGTCTTCGCGTCATCCTGTTTCCTGGCACCGGCGACGTTCTACTCGCTCGCACCATGATAAGCCATCCTTTGGCATATGTCGCACCCAACCCCCGACAAGCATGTGTGTCTTTTGCTCTCGCCTTCTCCTCAAAATCAAGAGTGCTAATGAGATCCAAAATAGAAAACTCATGTCTCTTGTTTTTCAGAGAAGTAGCAAAATCGTTCCACGAAGGTGGAAGCTTGGCAATGATGGTCCCAGCAACAAATTTGTCCAGCAACACACACTTAAAGTACTCAAGTTCCTTAGAGAGTGACTGTATCTCATGAGTCTGCTGAACAACAGAGCGCTCATCAGTCATCTTGTAGTCACAGAATTGCTCCATGATGTACAACTCATTGCTAGCACCCGAGGGCCCAAACGTGGCCTCGAGCGCAACCCACATGTCTTTGCCGCTGTCAAACAACATATATGAATCCACAATGGAATCGTCAAGAACACTCAACATGGCGGCTTTGAAGAGGGTATCCATGTTCTGAAAATCTTCCTGCTGTGTAGGATTAAGATCGCCCTCAGACTTACCCTTAGTGGCATCATAGCAGTACATGATCTGAAACCAATATACTGCTCTTGTGCGCCACCTTTTATATTGCACCCCCTTAAAAGTAGGCGGCTTCAAAAGCGCAGCAAAACCACTCGGAGTAAATTGCCTGTAATCAGGTTTTTGGATTGGATAGTTGAATATATGAGCAATTTAGTATGGGATTTAATCCGAATCAGCAGTAAATAGATCATGACGACAATTGCAAACATCAAAGTAATGATGCGGACTAAACTAGGAGGACATAATCACATACTGTATAGTGGGAGCAGAACCGATGTGGTTGATGTTGTCACTCATGTCGTTGATGAAGGGGTTACCGAGGTCGGGGAAGAAGGCTGTCGTTGAGGAAGTCGTCACTGGCAGCAGTCACAGGAGTGTGCTCCCCAAAAACCTGATCGCCCCTCTCCCGTACAGGATCACGAAAGGCGACTTTCGGTGGACTGCTGTCCCTTCTCGCGGTGCACGCCGGAAGGAGGGCTGGAGAAGAATTGCGTGGCGGCACTAAGATCTGGAAAGGTGCAAAACCATATGATACAACGGCGGCTAGGGTAGAGCATGTCAGGTCGGTCGTGCGAGTATAATAGTAGGCCTTTGGCCCCCAAACCCCACGTCCAAGTCAATAATAGCTCAAAAAAAGTCAATAATAGCCCCACCAAGGTTTGTCTCAAAAAAACAAAGTAATTAAGGCGTCCGTTAGTCCCTTTATTATAAATACTATATCATTAATAATGGCCCCACCTTTTGTCTCACAAAGTATGTTGGAGTACAACTAGCTACACGTTTACAATCCGCTTCTCTTCTCTCTCCTCTTCTCTCTCCTTCAACTAAGCACAAATACTATATTTAAATCCTTATAGTCTGCTTATGCAATCTAATTGTAGTACTTGCTCTAAAGTTACTCTCCACTGTGTAGTCTGAAATGCCGAGCGTGCAGCGGGCGATTCCCTCGGCCGGCGCGCCGCTTCAACAGCGGAAGTAGAGAGAGGTCACGTTGCCCTGACTTGCCATCAATGTGGAGTAGCGGGCTCAGCTGGCGCCGGGTGGGAAGCACGCGTGGGAGGGGGGAGGTTTTTTTGTTGGGCCAAGAAGGTGAGAAGCCAACTTGGGACCGGTCCGGACGGGGAAATATCATGTGCTCCCATACTCTGCATATGACACTGGTCTATGTTACTACTCCCTCCTTTCCGGTTTATAGAGATGTTTAGAGTAACATAGTAATATGTTACAATATAAGTTACTCCCCACTATGACCAGCCTTGGCATCTCCCAGTGCTCCACCATGTATAGCTGCTAAGCCTGCCACGTAGGCATAAAATACGATGTGGCACCAATAAACTAAGCACCTATGCATTGAAGACTTGAGTTACTAAGCCATTTAATGCACTTAGCACCTCATCTAAAGAGCATGGTTAATAGTATATCCAGCTGCTGGCTATAAGCCAGTGCCATGTCATCTACAACCCATCTTATAGTCAACATGTACAATAGTAGATCAAAAGAGTGTACTACTTTTTTTATTATGTGGCCCACCTTTCATTCTCACAAAGTGCCTAGGAGCATGTGCTAGAGCTGGCTCTTCACGAAGAGCCCGCTTACCTTCTCTCTCCTCTTCTCTTTCCTCCAACTAAGTAGAAATATACTAGTTTATTCCTTATAACCCGCTGACTCAACTCTATTGTACTTGCTCTAAGCACATCTAAGCACTCACTAGCACCACCTTGATCGTGGACCTTGACGGTGTACGTCACCTTGTGTCTCATAATTTTCCTCGTCATCATCTGAGTACTAGAAGATCTCACCCACATCATCATTAGCATACAGCCGCCTTGATAGACAACATGCACAGAAGGAGTAGAGGCGACTGGGGACGCACCACCACCACATCGTGGGCACTCTGTATGTGCTCGTGTGCGTGCAACATGCATGTTTTTCCATCGGTGCTAGCTATAAGGCCGAGGCTGCGGTCGTCTTCGTCTCCGACTAGTAGTTGAGCAACGACGGCAAAGAGGTGCTGCAAGAGATGCGTATGCGCCGTTGCGTGCGAGCTTCGCCGTAGCACGATGAACCGGATGTCGCCGCGGATGGCGCATGCCTCCATGCAGCCGAGTGTGTGCGCATGCATGTGTTATTCACATGCATTCTGCGGCCGAGCGTGTGTGCATGCACGTGTTGTGTACGTGCGTTGTGTGCTCCATGCTGTGCGCGTATGTGCATGAGTTGGATCGGATGGAGTTAGTGTGTTGGCTTGTGTACATGCGTGGCTGCATGCGTCCTATACATGCGTTGCTTGTTGCGTGGTTATCAATAATTCAATATAAACTACTCCCTCCGTTCCTAAATATAAGTCTTTCTAGTCATTTCAAATAGATTACAACATATGGATGTATGTAGACATATTTTTGAGTGTAGATTCACTTATTTTGTTTCGTATGTAGTCCCTTATTGAAATCTCTAAAAAGACTTATATTTGGGAACGGAGGGAGTATAAAACATCTTCAACTTAGCATCCTGATGTACCGTTTCTAGTGGTTAGCGAAAAATTCATGTTCTTTTATTTGTTTATAGGTGGGCAGGCAGCAAAAAACAGGGGAAAACGCGCAAGGTTCCTTGCAGACGCTCCACCGCGAGGTTCCTTGCTCCTTCTCGGTCGTCGGGAATCTATGCTCTTCAACTCTTTTCTTTTACGTGAGCTTTGTTCATCCTTTTCCCAACACATGAGACATCTAGCATCAAGGTGCACGTGTCATGCAAGAAAATGGAGATAATCAGATAAGCAATGCGTAAGTGAGTCATGCGGGGGGAAAAGCGGGGGGGGGGACCCTTTTTCGTAAGTGGGTCGTGCACTTCGATGGCACCTACGCAATATTTTTTCTCCTCGATGGCACGTGAATAGTGCACGTACTCAACGACGGAGCACAGGATGGTAGCAATGACATGGTCAGCCCTCTTTTGGAGAGACTACGTACTACTAGTAAATAAATTCGATGTGTCCTGTCAACTCGCAGAACGACGAGAAGCTTGATTATGCCTTCTCCCTCGCCAACGCGTGCGCGGTGGCTCGCAGCACGAGGAGAAACTTTTGCTTACAAGCGGTGGACGTGCAACAGTTCATTTGGTGTCAGATTGCCAGAAGCACTACTGTAGAACCATCGACTTCCGGAAGAGGTGAAGAGCCAAGTGCAAGGTCACCTACTAACCTTAGGCTAGGTGTAGTGGGAATAACATAAGTAGGGGTACCTTCTTTTTTTATTCTAGAAACAACCACATGCGAATATCAAGGTGCTGGTTACGTAGAACAAATTTCCTGGAATCCGTGCTCAGCCCTCCTCTATCTCTCTTCTCAGCCAGCCAGCGGACGTGTGGAGCCCATTGTTTGTTTGCTCACATGCGGTCCCACATGTCAGTGAAAACGAAAGAGGACCCACAGAACCTGCACATCTTTCACCTCGGTGTGCTGGTGATAAAAAACAAATCGAAATAAAGATCTTCGGTGGCTGCTTTTGGAGTTACTCAAGAGTAGTAAGATTCTATTTATAGTTTAACCCAAGATGCACATCACGTGGCTTCATCTACCACTCTATTTTCTTGCATGACACGACCTAGATGCTGGATGTCCCACGTGTCGGCAAAAGGAGGAAGAGCCCGACCAAATCTTCGGTTGTGCTCTCGGATTAGACTAGTTGTGCTAACTTAAAAAATTTATTGTGTACTCCCTCCGTTCCAAAATACTTGACTTCCATTTGTCCAAAAATGGATGTACCTATATACTAAAACATGTCTAGATACATCTATATTTTGACAAATAGAAGGCATGTATTGTGGAACGGAGGGAGTAGAATGGATGCAAGTTTTGGTATTAGGAAGAAGAGTACATCCATATATTGATAGAGCGTTGGAGTTGGCCTTACAAGTGGGACCACAGTTGAGGAAACCGACTATTGGCAAACCCCCACCTCGCCCGCCGCGCGATGGCTGAGTTAGAGAAACGATGAGGTTGAAGAGATTGCTCTAGTACGGACTCCAAGAAATATGGTGTCAGATGGAAGTCGTGCTGGTGGCGTGTGCCGTACTCCTGGACGTGAATGCTTGTTCTGGCGCATGCCACCCTACTACTCCTACTACTTACTATATAGTACTAGTATCGAGGATTCGAGCTGCTGGTTACGTATAGTATGGCTACAGTAAAAACACCCACCCAATGCGCGAAGCATGTGAAGCTAGTACAAATAGTGTACTACTATTGTTGATTGGCCTCATCTGATAACCTGTTGCAATGCACGTACAATTATGTATTCAGAAAATATTTTTTTGCCTCATCGCACCACTCACTCAGAGAAGCGACTCGAAAGCCATTCATAAATTTAGTTAGTTTATCACAAGCATATCATTTTATTACATACAATAGGTCATCAACCCACATCGACAACGAGGATACGTTATAAATACTAAAGTTTTCATCACACAACAAATAACAAGCAATGAAATGAACTTCAAATCAACCAATCCTCAGCGTTGGAAACACTTGCTTTGAACCACAAGTGATTCTCTGGGACGGGCCATCTATTGTCGATCTCGAGACCAACGCAGGACTGATCATCCATGCTGAAGTGGCCTACTATATCAGTACCAGGGTAGGGAACCACCCAAATGTCCGAGGTATAGACACAGTTGCTTCTCATAAATGGTACTAGAAACATTGTGTCAACAACAGTTGGATCGCCTTTCACCATCATCGGATAGTTTTGTCCAAGGAAGAGCGAGTTTTCTGCAAGACTATCAATTCTGTACCAGGGAGAAGGTGTTGGCGCTAGCACACTAGTATCCATCCTGAATACCATGCAATGGGTGTTGGAATAGGTCCGGAGAGTGCGACCATGGGATACTACACGTGCTCCCTTAGTAGTAACAAACTCAGTGCGCTGTATACACACAAGAAGAGGTGATCCATCGGAATTAGTTGCCAGGCGCCACTGAGTATATACATTTTGCTCGTCCTCATGCTCATGATCATCACCATCGTTATCTCCCCCTTGGTTATAAAAATTTTCAAGTATAGGTGGTGGAATGTTCACAGGACCTTGGAAACACAAGAAGAAGGTTAATTAGTAAAGGGAAACTTGCTAACCCGATGAAACAATTATAATTATGGTGGAAGACAAACATACTGAAAGTATAAGGATTCCATGCAAAAACAGTGCCACGAGTAGTGGCAGCAAACACAAGGCCCATCGTATTGAATTGCATCACAGTACACATTCATGTATAGAAACTAATTTTTGAGCAATATCCATCCAGTCGAACCACGAAGGACGGCAACAAGCTTGTCGAAGATAGCAACAACTTCATAGTTGTTTTAATTCCAAGAGCGGTTGGGAACTCAACAAATTGCTATCTTCCGTAGAAGACAGTCACCATGATCGTATTTGAACGTGCGTACAATATCGGTGTGCTCAACCTCTGGGCAGTCTGTTGAGATTTTTGGAAGTGGAACCCGGTCACGAGTGTACACATTCACAAGTTCCCACTCACAATTAGACCCAACGTAAACAACCCAATCTCCATTTGCGCCTACCCAATCCTTGCCCTCAAGCGATGGCATCTTAACATCATATGTATCATTATCAAGCGGCATCAGCTTGCACAAGGCGAGGCCTCCGTCGTCCCCGCACCAGTAGTCATCAGGGTCACGACGAAGAAGATAGGGGAGATCAAACCGCTCCTTGACTCTTGGGTTCCTTGTAATGATGTTATTAGTTGAGTCGAGAATGGGCTTGAACGAACCTATCATGCTAGCCTAGGTGATGACATCGCACTGATCAATGAGTTCCTCCACCATGTCATCTTTCAGATCGGGGAAAGAATAATGGGGTCGTTTTCGGCCTGTTCCCTCCATGGAGAAGACAATCAAACAATGGCAGAAGGAAGGGTGAAGGGCTAAAGGAAAATGGAGGAGGGAGAGGAAGAGCGTGCGACAGCAGTTCCAAATCGAGAGGGAAAGGCAAAGAGTCGGTGGACGGTTGCCTAGTTTGCCATGGTTCACGAAGAGGCGGCCTACACGTCTGTTCGGGAATACTAGTAGAAAAGGACTCGCCGTCGTCTCACTGATATGTTGGAACGGTGAAAGCACAAGTGCTCCCTAGGTGGTTTTGGTAATTAATATCAACATATCTCTTGTTGGACTAACACTTTTATCTAGTATGTTTCAGATAAGTTCAACAATGGAGTGGCATGGACTAAAGGATGTGGGAACTCCTTCAAGATGCTAAGGACAAAGGATTGGCTCAAGCTTCAAGCTCTAGACTCTTCATTTTACATTTTAGTGATCCCAAATCACATTGAGTCTATAGGAAAAGCCAATACTATCAAGGAGGGATGAGGTGTTGCTTAATGAGCCTCTTGCTTCAAGTGCTTAGTGATATGCTCCAAATACCCTCAACTACTTTCCCACTTCCACACATATGACCTAAACCTAAAGTCAAACTCGGTCACACCGATTCTTCCTATCCGGCGCCACCGAGTTCAGTTGTCATAGCCACTGCCAGAAACCCTAGGCAAATCGGTCTCACCGATAGGGATCTCGGTCTCACCGAGATGGGATTGTAATCTCTCTGTGTATGTCCATTATCAAAATCGGTCTCATCGAGTTTGAGCAATCAGTACTACCGAGATTACAATGCAAACTCTCTGGTTAACTTATTATCAAAATCGATCCCACCGAGTTTGAGTAATCGGTCCCATCGAGTTTGCCTGACCAACTCTCTGGTTAGCTAATTACCAAAATCGGCCTCACCGAGTTTGTGTAATCGGTCTCACTGAGATTATGTTATGCCCTAACCCTAACCATATCGGTTTTACCGAGTTGCATTTTGGTCCCATCGAAAATCCTAACGGTCACTAGGTTTACTACATCGGTCCAACCGAGTTTGATGATTCGGTCCCACCGAGTTTGGTAAATTGTGTGTAATGGTTAGATTTTGTGTGGAGGCTATGTATACCCCTCCACCTCCTCTTCATTCGTGGAGAGAGCCATCAGACTGAACCTACACTTCCAGCATCCTATCTCTGAGTGAGAACTACCTACTCATGTGTTGAGGCCCAGATATTCCATTCCTACCATATGAATCTTGATCTCTAGCCCTCCCAAGTTGCTTTCCACCCAAATCTTCTTTCCACCAGATCCAAAACCTATGAGAGAGAGTTGAGTGTTGGGGAGACTGTCATTTGAAGCACAAGAGCAAGGAGTTCATCATCAATGCACCATTTGTTACTTCTTGGAGAATGGTGTCTCCTAGATTGGCTAGGTGTCACTTGGGAGCCTCCGACAAGATTGTGGAGTTGAACCAAGGAGTTTGTAAGGGCAAGGAGATCGCCTACTTCGTGAAGATCTACCGCTAGTGAGGCAAGTCCTTCGTGGGCGACGGCCATGGTGGGATAGACAAGGTTGCTTATTCGTGGACCCTTCGTGGGTGGAGCCCTCCGTGGACTCGCGCAACCGTTACCCTTCGTGGGTTGAAGTCTCCATCAACGTGGATGTACGATAGCACCACCTATCGGAACCACGCCAAAAACATCCGTGTCTCCAATTGCGTTTGAATCCTCCAAAACCCTTCCCTTTACATTCTTTCAAGTTGCATGCTTTACTTTCCGCTGCTCATATACTCTTTGCATGCTTGCTTGCTATATGTTGTGAATGCTAAACTTGTGGCTAAACTCCACTTAAACTTTAAGAACTTAAAAACTGCAACTTTGGTACTTAGTGTCTAATCACCCCCCTCTAGATACCTCTTCTCAAGGTCCTACAAGTGGTATTAGAGCTTTAGTCTCCATTGCCTTGGTTTAATCACCATTGGAGGAAGATGGATGAGTCTACTTTGGGGAGTCTTAGACATAGAGTGCCTATTCTTGATGGAGAGTATTTTCATGAGTGGAAAAATGAGATGCTTGTAATTTTCAATCAATATCATTTGAACAAGTACATTGCTAGCCCTTGCGCACCTCATGTTGATCCTATGCATCCTACCCTTGATGAGTCAATTGACATGGTTAGGAATCTTAGATCTGCCGAACTTATTATTAGAGGATTGCCTAGAAACTTGATTGGATGTTTGCCTACTCTTGAGTGTGCCTACACTATATGGAAATTTCTTGAGGAACGATTTCCAGATTATTCCTTGAAAAATCTTGATGAAATTCTCCATAAGTCTATTGCTTTGAGTAAGATGAATACTAGTGATCCTATGTTTGGTGATCGTCTATTTGAACTTACAAACCTTATGCGTGCCAAAGGAGGTGTTGGAATTATTAGTGATATTGTTTCCGAAGCTATAAAAATTCATAAGCAAGATCATTGTCAAACTCACTCTAACGAATCACCCTCTCTAGGATTTGATCCACCACATGACGATGTTGAACATGGATACTATGATGAGGATGATGATAGTGACTTCGATCTTGATGATGCAATGAGACATTTTGGTCTTATGGCAAATCTTCGGGGATATATGTCAGGAGGAAAGGAATGGGTTCTTGATAGTGGATGTACCGATCACATGACCGGAGATAAAGACATGTTTCGTGAGCTTGCTGAAAATGATAGTCCTCGAAAGTCTGTCACTTTCGATGACAACTCAAAGGGTAAGGTGGTTGGCCTTGGTAAGGTGGCCATATCACATGATAGCTCCATACAAAATGTTATGCTCGTTGAATCTCTTGGATACAACCTACTTTCAGTATCTAGACTTGCTGATTTCGGTTTCAATGTCCTATTTACTGAAGTAGATTGCCAAGTGTTTCGTCGAGACAATTATAAAATGGTCTTTACCGGTGTACGTAGAGGTGATCTATACATTGTTGATTTCACTAAAAAGGCTCAACCTAAAACTTGCTTCATTGCTAAATCCTCAAAAGGTTGGTTATGGCATAGACGATTAGGTCATGTTGGTATGCGAAACCTTGACAAGCTTATTAAGGGAAATCATATCCTTGGAGTTAATGATGTCATATTTGATAAGTATAGACTTTGCAGTGCTTGTCAAGCAGGTAAACAGGTTGGCGGAAGGCATCCCGTGAAGAACATTATGACCACAAGGAGGCCACTCGAGCTACTTCATATGGATCTCTTTGGTCCTAACTCCTACAAGAGTCTCGGTGGAAATTCTTTTGGTCTAGTTATAGTTGATGATTTTTCAAGATTTCGTGGGTGTTCTTTCTCGATGATAAATCGCAGGTTCAAAAGATCTTCAAAAATTTCGCTAGGAAGGCCCAAAATAAATTTGAAGTGAAGATCAAGAAGGTTCGCAGCGACAACAGAACGAAATTCAAGAACGCAAATGTGGACACCTTTCTTGACGAAGAAGGGATTTCACACGAGTTCTCGGCTACATACACACCTCAACAAAATGGAGTTGTTGAGAGGAAGAACCGGACGCTCATCGAAATGGTGAGAAAGATGCTTGATGAGTACAAGACGCCGAAGCACATTTGGGCAGAAGCGGTTGAGACAGCTTGTCATGCAACAAATCGCTTGTATATTCACAAGCTACTCGGCAAGACGGCATATGAGCTCCTCACCGGTAACAAACCCCAAGTTGGATACTTTCGAGTATTTGGCTCAAAGTGCTACATTCTTGATAAGCATCGTTGTTCTAAATTTGCTCCTAAGTCTCATGTAGGTTTCCTACTAGGTTATGGCTCAAACTCTAACACATACCGTGTCTACAACAATTTCACCCAAAAGGTTGAAGAGACGGTAGATGTGAAGTTTGATGAATCTAACGGCTTGCAAGTAGAGCAATTGCCAATTGATGTAGGAGACAAAGATCCTTCGGAAGCAATCCAAGACTTGTCTATTGGCAAGGTCCGTCCAACGGAGGTGAAGGAGAGTACCTCGTCCATCCAAGTGGAAGCTTGTACTTCACGACAAGGTGAACCAAGAGTTGATACGGAAGCATCCACAAGTGGGACACACCAAGATGAAGAAAACGAGGAAGTGCATCAAGATGAACGTCAACAACCTCCTTCTCCACCATGACAAGAGAACGACAATGCCAAAAATGAAGAAGGCCAAGAAGAAGGAGAAGATGAAGAAGAAGTTCAACCAAGATCCAAGCAAAAACTTTCACGAGTTCGAGCAAGAATTGCTAAAGACTATCCCGTCGAGCAAATCTACAATGATATTCAAACCGGGAGAATCACTCGCTCTTAAACTCGTTTAGCTAACTTTTGTGAAAACTATTCTTTCATCTCTAGCATTGAACCTATGAAGGTCGAAGAAGCATTGGAAGATCCGGATTGGATAAATGCTATGCATGAAGAGCTACACAACTTTGAGAGGAACCAAGTTTGGACATTGGTTGAGAAGCCCGACAACAACCACAACATCATCGGTACCAAATGGGTGTTTCGCAACAAGCAAGATGAAGATGGACAAGTAGTTCGCAACAAAGCACGTCTCGTTGCCCAAGGTTACACACAAGTCGAAGGTATGGACTATGGTGAGACTTATGCTCCTGTTGCTAGACTTGAGTCCATTCGCATCTTACTTGCCTATGCTAATCACCATGATATCACCTTGTACCAAATGGACATTAAAAGTGCTTTTCTAAATGGTGAAATAGAGGAGGAAGTTTATGTTAAACAACCCCCCGGCTTTATCAATTCTAAGAAACCCAATCATGTTTACAAACTTCACAAAGCTCTTTATGGTCTTAAACAAGCTCCTAGAACATGGTATAAATTCTTGACCAAGTTCCTTATTGAAAAAGGCTTTGAAATTGGGAAAATTGATTCCACACTTTTTACTAAAAGGGTTAATGGAGAACTCTTTGTGTGCCAAATCTATGTTGATGATATTATATTTGGTTCAGCTAATCCTCATTTTAGTGAAAAGTTTGGGAAGCTAATGTCGGAGAAGTTTGAGATGTCTATGATGAGTGAACTTAAATTCTTTCTTGGGTTGCAAATCAAGCAAACTAAGGAAGGTACTTTTGTCTCTCAAACCAAGTACACCAAGGACTTATTCAAGAAGTTCAATATGCAAGAATGCAAAGGTATGACTACACCCATGCCTACTAGTGGACATCTTGACTTAACCAAAGATGATGAACCGGTTGATGAAAAGGTTTATCGCTCTATGATTGGTTCATTGTTATATCTATGTGCTTCACATCCCGATATTATGCTAAGTGTGTGCATGTGTGCACGATATCAAGTTGCTCCTAAAGAATGTCATCTTAAGGCCGTGAAAAGGATAGTGAGATACTTAATCCATACACCAAATTTTGGCATTTGGTATCCTAAGAGGGCCTCTTTCGATCTTGTTGGATACTCCGACTCGGACTATGCCGGAGACAAGGTTGATAGAAAGTCCACTTCGGGTACTTGTCAATTTCTTGGTAGATCTCTTGTGTCTTGGTCCTCCAAGAAACAAAACTCGGTATCCTTATCCACCGCCGAAGCGGAATACACTGCCGCTGGTTCATGTTGTGCTCAATTACGTTGGATGACTCAAACTCTTAAAGATTATGGGATATATGTGAAACATGTTCCATTGCTTTGTGACAATTAAAGTGCTATCAAAATTGGTCATAATCCTGTGCAACATTCTTGAACTAAGCATATTGAAGTTCGTCATCATTTCATTCGAGATCATGTTGCTAAGGGTGACATTGATCTTAAGCATGTTCGCACCGAAAGCAATTAGCGGATATATTCACTAAACCTCTTGATGAGAAAGTGTTTTGCAGGTTAAGAGGAGAATTGAACATCATTGATGCTTCAAACTTGGAGTAGAAACTCCATTGGATACATGCAAGACATGAGCTTATGACTAATCCTTGATATTTCTCTTATGATCAAAATCTTCTGTCTTGGATATATTTGTATCTTGCATGTTATCTAACCCATGTAGGTACTTGGTTGAATCAAATTCCATGAGATTGTAACCTACTCATATCTTGAGCAATCTCTACATCACCAAGTCTCTACACTATGGTGGTTGAAGACAAGGAAGCATGGAACCATTCAAACATATCCTTTGACAAATTCTATGTTGAGCTTCATGATTGTCATTTTTGGATACACAAGTGCTATTCCTTGCAAGAACTAACCCATGTAGGTAGATGGACACAAATTCCAAGTGGTGCTCCAAATTCTTGATAAGCTACATCACCCTTGAGCAACCCACATGAGTTCAACTACATGGACAACACCATCAACCAAGGTATGTTATTCCATCTTAGAGAAGCTTTACTCCAAGTCATGAGTTAAAGCACCTCGACAAGATGTGAATACATCAAGATGCTTAAACAAAAAATGGCAACCCCATTTTGAGCTTAAACGATGAGTATGACCTATGATCAAGTGATCTCACTTGACTCCTAAGTCAATATACTCTAACATAGGTGACCTTGTCGCCGACCATCTCTAGATGAAGTTCTCTTATGTTCTCTTCTGTGTTTTTGCATTCGTCTCATGCATATTTGTTTCCCCTTTTTTTAAAAAAAACTTCATCTAGATTTCTTTCTATTTGTTCTGCATTTTTTGCATCCAATTCATTGCATATCATTCAGTTAATTCCTTGCAAATCCTCGTGAGATATTATTAGTCTAGTGAGCTGAGGTGACAACTGTTTTCCCTGCAATGAACTCGGTTCCACCGATTTGTTATTTTCGGTCCAACCGAATACTTTCGGTACCACCGAAGCATACCACTCTATGCCACCGATTTCACAACAGAAAAAACCAGTTTGCCACTTATTCTGTGTTTCTTATGATCCAACTCCACTCAATGAATCTTGTCCTCTACAAGCATCACATTTTTTTTATATAAATTCTTTGTGCTGTGACTCAAGGATCAAACCCTTCTTGGAAATTGATGTCAAAGGGGGAGAGAGAGATCACATCAAAGCTTATCACTTAAAGAGATCACATCAGAGAGAGAGAGAGTATCACCTCCTCAGAGGGAGAGAGAGATCCTTCAGGGGGAGAAAGAGATCTCTAGGGGGAGAGAATACTAGTAGAAAGTATTTCTCAAGGATCCCAGATGCTTGGTGTTCAAGAGGAGAGATGCCACATGTATTCTTGAGGGGAAAGACATGTTCATTCGTGCTCATTTGCATTAGCTCTGTTCATTTATAACTTTCAGCTCTGATTTTCTATTCCCTATCTTCTCCCAGTATCCCATGCTAGATTCAGGGGGAGCAAGACATCTAAGTGAAAGAAATCATTTAAATTCATTGCATATCTTTACTCTTGGGGACATGTCTAATCCAATGTAGTACTTAGTACTCACTCTCTACATGTCATCCCAATCTTGGTATTCTTGTGGTTTCTTCTGTTTGCTCTGGCTAGTAGATGTATCTGTGTTATCTAACCTTGTTTACGCAGGTTCATTCCATCCTAAGCCAACTCAAGACTACAAGGTAAGTATATGCATCACAATCATGTGTATGAGGAATTCTTGCTGATGTACATACTGTTTGCAAGAAGGACTCATGTGCATGAAGGTATTCTCTTTAATATTCTTTGCTCTGATGCATATGGCCAAGATACATGTAACACATTGCCTGCTCTATCATGGTTATGCTATCACATGCTTCTATATTTCATATTCACATGATTGCATACATGTAGGGGGAGCCTATGCTTGTTACATGTCTTTCCAAAGCTTTACTTGCTACTCTTTATATCTTTATCGAAAGCTTTGATGTATGTTGTCATGAATTACCAAAAAGTGGGAGATTGAAAGCACAAGTGCTCCCTAGGTGGTTTTGGTAATTAATGTCAACATATCTCTTGTTGGACTACCACTTTTATCTAGTATGTTTCAGATAAGTTCAACAATGGAGTGGCATGGACTAAAGGATGTGGGAACTCCTTCAAGATGCTAAGGACAAAGGATTGGCTCAAGCTTCAAGCTCAAGACTCTTCATTTTACATTTTAGTGATCCAAGATCACATTGAGTCTATAGGAAAAGCCAATACTATCAAGGAGGGATGAGGTGTTTCTTAATGAACCTCTTGCTTCAAGTGCTTAGTGATATGCTCCAAATACCCTCAACTACTTTCCCACTTCCACACATATGACCTAAACCTAAAGTCAAACTCGGTCACACCGATTCTTCCTATCCGGCGCCACTGAGTTCAGTTGTCATAGCCACTGCCACAAACCCTAGGCAAATCGGTCTGACCGATAGGGATCTCGGTCTCACCGAGATGGGATTGTAATCTCTTTGTGTATGTCCATTATCAAAATCGGTCTCACCGAGTTTGAGCAATTGGTACTACCGAGATTACAATGCAAACTCTCTGGTTAACTTATTATCAAAATCGGTCCCACCGAGTTTGAGTAATCGGTCCCACCGAGTTTGCCTGACCAACTCTCTGGTTAGCTAATTACCAAAATCGGTCTCACCAAGTTTGTGTAATCGGTCTCACCGAGATTACGTTATGCCCTAACCCTAACCATATCGGTCTTACCGAGTTGCATTTCGCTCCCACCGAAAATCCTAATGGTCACTAGGTTTACTAAATCGGTCCAACCGAGTTGGATGACTCGGTCCCACCGAGTTTGGTAAATTGTGTGTAACGGTTAGATTTTCTGTGGAGGCTATATATACCCCTCCACCTCCTATTCATTCGTGGAGAGAGCCATCAGACTGAACCTACACTTCCAGCATCCTATCTCTGAGTGAGAACTACCTAGTCATGTGTTGAGGCCAAGATATTCCATTCCTACCATATGAATCTTGATCTCTAGCCCTCCCAAGTTGCTTTCCACTCAAATCTTCTTTCCACCAGATCCAAAACCTAGGAGAGAGAGTTGAGTGTTGGGGAGACTATCATTTGAAGCACAAGAGCAAGGAGTTCATCATCAACGCACCATTTCTTACTTCTTGGAGAGTGGTGTCTCCTAGATTGGCTAGGTGTCACTTGGGAGCCTCCGACAAGATTGTGGAGTTGAACCAAGGAGTTTGTAAGGGCAAGGAGATTGCCTACTTCGTGAAGATCTACCGCTAGTGAGGCAAGTCCTTCATGGGCGACGGCCATGGTGGGATAGACAAGGTTGCTTCTTCGTGGACCCTTCATGGGTGGAGCTCTCCGTGGACTCGCGCAACCGTTACCCTTCGTGGGTTGAACTCTCCATCAACGTGGATGTATGATAGCACCACCTATCGGAACCACACCAAAAACATCCGTGTCTCCAATTGCGTTTGAATCCTCCAAAACCCTTCCCTTTACATTCTTGCAAGTTGCATGCTTTACTTTCCGCTGCTCATATACTCTTTGCATGCTTGCTTGCTATATGTTGTGAATGCTAAACTTGTGCCTAAACTCCACTTAAACTTTAAGAACTTAAAAACTGCAACTTTGGTACTTAGTGTCTAATCACCCCCCTTGACGGTGTCCTAGACTAGGGGGTACTCAATGCGTCGTCTCCCGATCAGTTGGATTGGGCTGAGGACCCCCATGGCCGTATATTCATGGGCCAGTCCGGACAACTGCCGCATACAAGGAAGAATCCACAAGACTTGGCGATCAAGACAAGGACTCCTCCCCCACCGGCGTATTCGGCTGGGACTCTTGTTATCCTAGGCCTCTGGTGCATTATATAAACCAGGGCCAGGCTAGTCGATAGACATATACAAAAAACAATCATACCATAGGATAGCTTCTAGGGTTTATCTTCTCTGATCTCGTGGTAGATCAACTCTTGTACTATCCCTATCATCAATATTAATCAAGCAGGAGTAGGGTTTTACCTCCATCGAGAGGGCCCGAACCTGGGTAAACATTGTGTCCCTTGCCTCCTATTACCATTGATCCTAAGACGCACTTCTTGGGACCCCCTACCTGAGATCCGCCGGTTTTGACACCGACATTGGTGCTTTTATTGAGAGTTCCGCTGTGTGGTCGGCGAAAGAATCAATGGCTCGACTGCAGGTCAACTGCGACGTTGGCTTCTTCGTCACTAGCTCGACTGGTCACGTTGGCTTGACCGAGGACTGCGCCCTACCTCTGATCATCATGTTCGGATGAAGGCCTTCATCAACACCAACTCCGATCTCTATCAAGATCATGGAGGAGTCATCCATGGAGCTCGGGGGCTCAACGTCAACATTGCCTTCAGGCGACCGTGCTATTTTTCCGGACAACAAACTTGTATCCGCCGCCACCGCCTCCTCGAGTGTCGCTTAAACGATTACTTCGGTGGGATTATGCGGAATTAAGTCTACAACAACCCTGCAAAAATTTCGTCGAGTTCCGATGGAGGAATATCCGGCAATCTCCGATATACCGGAGCCCTGTTGAATCTGGATGAGAATCCGGACGAGTTTAGGGCGTGGTATCCAGCATCTATCTCGGATGTCCTTTGGATGATCCAACCATTGATTTTCTGCGGAATTCCCATATCTACCACCTGCCAAAAATTCAGCTCGATCCAACCGTCCAAACTCCGGGAAACTTCCGATTAGTGCATCACTTTTTGGATCTGTTTTCTGTGCGAGAACTAATCCGACCCGAATTCATCTTCTTTATGAACGGGATCTCAGACATCCTTTTTGAAGGAAGTTTTCGTATGGGGTGTTGTGTTTTATTCTCAAACACATCCCAGTAGTACTAAAAGTATTCTTGCAATACGAACTTCACCGTCGCGCTGGTGTCCAACTAGCCCAACAACATCACTCCACGGCGGCTGACTGCGTTAGACACGTCGTCACTTTGTTGAGTCGAGCTCAATTTCTTCGGATCATCATATCGGCCAGCCGAACAATAGTTCGGCATCGTGAAGGATAAATCGTCACCAACATCGCCGCCCCACGGATTACACGGAGCGGGCACACCGGCATCGCCACACAGTCACTTCATCAAGCCGGCATCGACCACGTCACGACCTGCATCGCTGGACCGGGGGCTTCATCATCTCTTCATCAACCTACTCCGGAGACTTCGGCGTTGCTGGCTGGCCAGCTCCATCACGTTAGCTGGACCGAGGGCTTTGCCTCGGCGTGCCAACCTTTGCCAGCATCACCATGCCGTTGCTTTATCGCCCATCAGGCGATAGGTGTGCGGATCGAGTCCCAATTTTGGGAATCACCTTTCTTCGGATTGCTACAACAAATAAGCCAGGTGCTATTAATCCTAGTATTTTTCACTTGTTAGGGTTCATTTTTCCCAATGAATTATTACTCTGGTTTGTCCGTCATATGTACGCAGGTCTATCAAATGGTGGCCGCATTAACGAGGTTGCATGGTGGTTAGGTCAGTTTCCGTACATAGTCCGGCGAACGCCGCATCCGGAACTCGAACCGACCTGTGAATTCAGGCCTTGCCATGCCTTTACCGCATCACGCCGCCGCCCGGCATCGACATTGACTTCGGCGCCAGGCCATATTTCTTTTATTACTCACTTTGCATAAATTATTTGTTATGCAACGAATTTTTATTATTATTATTATTACTATTATCTCCGATTTGCACTATTTTTTGTGCACAGGAAAATGATCCAGCCGGACTATATCCTTTGGCGTCACCTCGGCTGGACGGGGGGCTTCGTCAACACTTCATTACCCCATGCCGGGGACTTCGGCATCACCCTGCCGCCCTGCATTGACCGTGCTATGTCACCACTTCGGAGTGCCGAGCTCCTTGCTCCGTGACCTCGGGACCGGCTCGGGATGGAACCTTGTCCCGCATCAAGCTCGGACCGCGTCATCAATACCGAACACATTAACCAGCTAAGTTGTCTTCATGCTCAAAGTTTTAAATTTTTAACTTGTGTTCGGCTCGGACAAGCATTATACTTTTTTGGAAAAAAGTTGCTTGTAAAAATTTTCTTGTCCAAACTTTGTTTGTGATGCGCAAATTCAAATACCCCGTTTACTTGGGGGCTTCCTTAATGAAGCTTTTTCCTGTTGCATATGGTTATACTTGTACGGCTTCGTTCCTTGTTCGTGTATTACGCCACAATATGCACCATATTGACTTAAGCGATTTGCAAGCTGGGTTGCCTGGCTTCTGTGCTTATCCCTACGTTCTCGATTGTTCGGCTAGGGAGTAAAGGGAGCACCTCTGCGATTGTCACGATCGGGTCACCCGAGCCGGACCTCAGACTAGGTGAAGCCGAAAGCTAGCGCTCTTATTGTTTTCAATCATGGTCGGCACACAACGGAACTCATGAGTACAAAAAATCTATTGCACAAGTCTCATAATAACAATGAGCACCGAAGAAAGGTATCGGTGGGGGTACTATTTTCTTCGAAGATGCTTCTTACTCTTCGCAATAATATAGCATAAGTTCCCTGAGCGCGCTTTGTCTGTTACATCCTTATGGCCTGATTGCCTGGTTATTGGAAACACCGTCGATATTCTCGACAGATGGAGTACATAACACTTTTCGGTCCTTGACCGAAGAGGGAGAAGCCGACGGTCGGTTAAGACGCGTTTAAAGTTTGGTTGAACATAGATATGATATAAGTACTTCGGTACATGCAATCATTCTTTTACCCAAGTCACTTGGGGGCTCTTAAATTTATATGAGCCGTTTTATGATAAGTGTTTTTCTTCTTAGTCGTTGCAGAGTTTTTATTATTATTTGTCACTCCTTTTCTCGACACGAGTGTGCGGTCACTAGCCGGGGAGCCTAATTTCTCTCTCAAAGCCGCTAGAGTTTAGTTTGCTAAACTGGCCTAGTAGGAAGTACTCCGCCTTCGGGATAGGAGGTTGAAGCCGTAGGCTGACCCGCTTGAAGTTTTGAGATAGGATGTGTCATGTTAAAGCACGACAGAAGCACCTTTTTTTTTCTAAAGTCCAATTTTCGGATTGGCACCGAACACTTGATCTAGTTCGGACATTAATCTTTTGAATAAGTTTTTTTGGCTTTTCGAGCCCATGGCACTTTTAAACTATTTGTGTGTTTTCAGCACAAGTCTCGCAGGGCAACGCCGGACACCTTTAGAGATTCGGCAAAAACATTCTCGGATATTGCTATATATGCATCAGTTTCGAATTGTGTCTTCGGTCAATAGTTGGGTTTCCCGGCTCCTGCACTTGCCTCCTATGTTCCGCTTTGTTCGGCTAGGTGTGCAAAGGGAGAACCACTGCAATTGTGCTTCCAGCTCACATGGTTAAGCACCTCAGTGGAGAAAGCCGAAAACTGACTGTCATAATAAGCGTAAACTGGTCGGTGATCCGATGACGTCGTTAAACGACGGGCCATTCATAACAATGCCGAAGTGTTTACGGCTTGACCTTGACTATCGCCGAACACTACCGGAGGCTATTAACTGGCCTCCCAAACGAAATCCTCGATATTTTGCTCTTACATTGGAGCTGAGGTTTCATGATCATGCTTAGCATGACAACCCAAAGAAAGGAACCGATAGCGGAGCTATTTTCTTTGGAAGACATTTCTTCTATTAAACAGTAATATAACATGTCTCTCTGTGTACCTATGTTTATAAAACCGTATGGCCATATTGCCTTGTTTGTTGTGAATCTTTGCCCTCATAAAGGCTTTATAAAGTAGGACAAACACTCCTCGGCTATTGGCCGAGGAGGTGGAAGCCGATGGTCGGTCAACAAAGTTTTGTACAATGCGGATCCGAGCATTAATGACGTAAAGTACTTGGATACATAGAGTCATTACACATAATTTGTGATTTTACTATGGATATCGATCCTTAATTTGGCCTCCCGTGCCCGCATTAAGGCTCGGGGGCTACTGGGCTTTAGGCTTATTATTTACAAATATTAAAGGGGCACATCGATCCCCTGATCTGGTGTTGCCACACGACCAGTGTCTCGGGGGCTACTGCATTGCCTGTTCTATGCAGAAAATTTTAAGTGCAATACAATTTCCGAGGAGATTTTGATCCTCAGGTTGGTCGGCCGCATCCAACCTGAGTCTCGAGGACTGAGCACACCACTTTTTGTGTCCCGAAGTATTCTGCCGAGCTAGGACTTGATCCTCAGGCCGATTTTGCAAATCAACCTGAGTCTCAGCGGTTACTGGGATCAGCGGTCTTATGTCATCCTTCAGGTGCATCTCGGGTTTTAGACCGATACACACCTTGAGGGCTACTAGCTATATATCTCGTCAGAGAACAAATTGCATCAATAAAAACATTGACCAAAAATCAGCCCATGACCGAGGTGCTTAACCACCTCAGAAGCAGTTCGGCGTATAGCTCGGATGAAAGTGGCTGGCTCCTTAGAGGGCATTTCCGGCATTAAGCTCGCTAAACTCCTTCAACTTTTTTGGACCAAGATGATCTATGACATCTTGGATATAGTCCGGCATTGGAGCTTGGACACAGTCCGGCGTTGGAGTTCGGATACATTTCGGCGTTGGAGCTCGAAAGCAGTCCGGCATTTGTGCTCGTCTGCAAGAGATACCTTGAATGCAGTCCGGCGTTAGAGCTCGGACGCAAGAGGACACTGCCTCCCGGGAACAACTTCAAACCCGAGGTGTGGCTTAAAAATAACAAGGCATTGCTAAAGGCCAGAAACTTAAAGGGGCTCCTCGGATACCCGACGTGTAAACTCGTCGAATGCATTTCGGCGATCCTCAAGATAGAAGATGAGAAGATTTGTTGAACCAGTTTTCAAGACCGGCAACCGAAGATGAAGAACAGTTCGGAAGAATCGAGGAGCGTCCCTAACTTGAAGACCAGTTCAGGGGGCTACTAACGGTGTCCTGGACTAGGGGGTACTCAACGCGTCGTCTCCCGATTAGTTGGATTGGGCCGAGGACCCCCATGGCCGTATATTCATGGGCCAGTCCGGACAGCTGCCACATACAAGGAAGAATCCACAAGACTTGGCGATCAAGACAAGGACTCCTCCCCCACCGGTGTATTCGGCTGGGACTCTTGTTATCCTAGGCCTCTGGTGCATTATATAAACCAGGGCCAGGCTAGTCGATAGACATATACAAAAAACAATCATACCATAGGCTAGCTTCTAGGGTTTAGCCTCTCTGATCTTGTGGTAGATCAACTCTTGTACTACCCCTATCATCAATATTAATCAAGCAGGAGTAGGGTTTTACCTCCATCGAGAGGGCCCGAACCTGGGTAAACATTGTGTCCCTTGCCTCCTGTTACCATTGATCCTAAGACGCACTGCTTGGGACCCCCTACCCGAGATCTGCCGGTTTTGACACCGACACCCCTCTAGACACCTCTTCTCAAGGTCCTACAAACGGGACCACATGTCAACGAAACATGGTGTGTAATTTCTCGTGCAAAATGCGATCTGGCCGCGTTGGCCCAAGGTGCCGCATTAGTTTTTTTTGAAAGTTTGCCGCATTATTTATCGACATTTATTTTTTTAACATGCAATCTGAATGGATAGCTCCTGTGGCCATCAAACGTGAGCAGATATAGTGATGGTTGATTCGCCCGAGCAACTCATTACTGTGGGAATATGGGAGTACCAGCGGATTCAAGGAACAGAGAAATGATGGTTGCTTCGTCCGAGCAACTTACTGTGGCGAAGGTGGGGCTCTGTGATTTGACTGCTCACTAGTCATTACTACTGTGGCGCAACGACCAGGGTGAATCTTTCCCTGAAGTTGTGTTGTGCACTCAATATTGCTGCATAGCAGGTGGAGCCGGATGAAGGATGTCCAACAGGACACAACTTTGGTGCCTTAAAGGCACCTACCTTTGGGTCACTAACATGTGGGTCAGCCATTTGTTGGACCCACATGTCATAGACACAAAGGTAGGTGCCTTAAGGCACCAAAGTATTGTCCATGTCCAACATGTGGGCGAAACGAAGTTGAATTGTTTCTGGCATTGCTATCAATCCTTCAGGATTTGTTTATATGTACGCATAATTTTGATGAAATTGTACTGTGATGCTATGAAGGTTTCAACTTTGGTTCCCGCAGGAAAAAAAGGTTTCAACTTAGGATTCATGTGTCTTGCCTCGAGATTATCTCGTTACAACATTCCATCAAATACAAATGAAACTACCATGGCTAATGCATCTCAATGGTTCGCAGATCAGCGCCAATATTCACATTACAACTGAAGACAAAGTTGTGAGAAGGTGTACAAATAAAGAAAAAAATATAATTGATCGATGCCATTCGTAGGCATGGCTCCATTTCCTTGGCATAGTGTTCATTGCTTGGCAGCTAGTTTCACCCAGCTCTGTAGCCAAAAAAGAGGTGTATGAAGGACACCATAATCCGATCATTTTGTGCAGCTCCACTAAAATCGAGCGGATCATCCCTATTTGCAAAGATATCCATTCAGTGTGATTACAATAATAGTTGAACTAGATGATGAAACATAACACACATAAATAGAAGCCGATCACCTCTACGATTTCTCTTTAGGACTAACTTCTTGTTGGAGAAGATTAGGCACGGAGTTGGATGAGGAGGATAGCAAAACCAATCTCCCTTTCCGCTGTCCCACAAAAATGTAAAAATGTTGCCCGTGTGACATTTTGGCGGAAATGCACAAAACACTCTTTAGAAAAGTGATTTGTGCAGTTCACCAAAAGGTCGCAATAGCAACAAGGTGAAAATGGATAGCCCTGCTTGCAAAAGGAGGTCGAAATGAAACAATTACTGCCCAATAACACGAGTTGAAGACACATACGCCAACAAAAAAGAAGCATGTTCCATGTAATAAGGGAAAGATAGCACATGGTGTTTTATCAAAAATGGTTTGAGGACGAGATTGTAAGATGGGAAATACGCCAGCCAAGATACGATTTAAGAAAACAACTAAAGAAGATCCACATGCAGCAACGTGGAAGATGGGCAGTGGAGCAAGGTCGGAGGAAGTTGTAGGTGAGGGTCGTCGGGATGTTCCTAGGAGGGCGCCGGCGGTCGGGATCTGCCCGTACTGCGGCAGCGAGCAACTGGCGAAGGCCCTACCGCGCCGGAGCTTGGTCAGAGCAAACGGTGGGTACCACAGATTGGGACGTGCTGCCTCAACACTATCGAACGGAGAGACGATGCACATCCTCCCTTTCCGCCGGCGGACGGGATGCGGCCAGATCACTGACCAACACTGAGAGAGAGAGGCCACGGTGGCCTTGTGTGAGATGGTGTGACGAGAGACAAACCGATTTTTCCATTTTCCCCACGGCAATCGTTTTATATTCTGTACGTGCCATTGAGGAATATATAACTATTTAATGCTAACGCATCAAGTCGAACTTTGTTCCGTCTAGGCGTGGTACCCAACCCTCCTTCGAGTAAACAACCGCTACACGTGTCATGGGCTGCCTTTTCGTACAGAAACGAACTCCACCGTGTACCCGCG
The DNA here is from genome assembly GCF_018294505.1 of Triticum aestivum. NCBI lineage: Eukaryota > Viridiplantae > Streptophyta > Magnoliopsida > Poales > Poaceae > Triticum > Triticum aestivum. Next base: position 555,232,267 of record NC_057807.1, read on the forward strand.
CGGGTGTGGCCGGGAACGAGACGTGAGTACGTGCGTCCTGCGTGCACTTCTTCTTTAGGTGCAGGTACGTACGTGGGTGGGTGTGAGAGAGATGGTTTGTGCGAAACAGAGGCAATGTGTTGATGGTATCTCAATCAGAAAAATGTAACATATGCAATGTGTGTGAAATGGAGTCATGGACGTGAGATATCAATAGAATTGAAAACAGGGATGAAGTGTGTGGCTGCGCGATCGATAAAGAGTGCCATCGAATTTGTGTTTGCCCACGTCAAAGATACAGGGCGGCTGGCCTACTAGAATTTGAGAGGCCAGAGGTGCAGTTTTTCTCCATGGCATGGATACCTACCTACAGCGTTCGACTATCGGTGTGTGTGTGTGGGGGGGGGGAGGGGGTAGAGACCGATCGACTAGTATATGTGTGGGGAAGGAGAGAGACCTAGCTATGTATTGAGGGAGATTGATCGACATCCATGGATATGTGTAGCAGAGGAATAAGGTTGGGAAAAAGACAAAGGTAGAGCGTCAGAGGGTTGGTGGTGGAGTGGCATCTCACAAATGGTGGGAGAGGCCTGCTAGACAAACGGAGGGTATGAGTGCAATATCAATAAGAGTGGGCGGGGGATGTCTGTCTGTCTATGCACGTGCGTGTGAGAGACGGATTGGGAGGTATTAAAGGATGATGAGGGGAGAAGATATGGTTGTGGTAAGCATACGTAACTACATAGGAATATCAACCGTCGTGTGTCCGAGAAAGGGAGAGACATAACTAGCGAGGTAAGTGTATCGATGCTTGGTGAAAACGAATTATAGTTGACCTGGCTATATGTAGGGAGATCAGTTCATATACATGCCTGCATGTGTTAGAAGCAAATAAGGTCCAGAGAGGCAGACAGGGGGAGAGAGTGTGGCTAGGAGGTGGTGCGAGAGGCCTACCATGTCGAGGGGGAGGAGTGTGCGAGTATGTGATCAATGAAAAGAGGGGCGGGAGTGTGCACCTGCGTGGAATCGTATTGGACATAGGGGGGCATGGACGATGAGAAGAGAAGAGGGGAAGTATATATGTGTTTGTTATAGGCACACGTATCTAGAGAGGTATATCGACCGGTGTGTGCCAGAAAGAAGGAGCCGGGGGCCTACACACACCGCTAGTGGACGACCTAAAGAGAAATAATGAACGTGCGCGATGGAGGGGACGCTAAGGGTGGGTGAGAGGGGGGCGGGCGTGTGCATGCACGATAGAAAGTTAGCGCTAGCTAGCTACAAATAGAAGAGGATCGTGAAGGTGTAAAAGATGAACAAAGATCATAATTCATTATAAAAAAGTGGATATGGATACTTGAAGAAGATATCATAATGTAGAACATTGATTATAATTTGGGCTAATGTGTGGCTTTTGCAACTCAGGTCTAAATACTTGTCATAATGTAGGGGGCGGGGCACTATACTTTGTGTGATAAACACGGTGTACGTATGGAACATGGTTTAGATTATGAATATATAGTTAGTACACCAAATGTACTATTATTTGGAATCAACATCAAGTGTATTCAAAAAATAGAATTCAAGTTCATATAGTACACATAGTTCATATCTATCTCTATAGTAATCATGTGGTGTGTTATTAAGGTAATACACGAATGATGGTTGAAGTTGGCAACAATCATGATTGTAGATTCTTATTGAAATAGAGAAATGAATTCAAATTTAGTTCGAATTGCAGCGGTAGTATAGACATTTGGAGTGCACTAAAATGTTGGTATGAGTAGGTTACATGCATTATACAGCAAGTGAAAAAATTTAATCGGACATAACATGGATTCATACTCCCTCCTTCCATCTATATAGGGCATAATGAGATTTTTAAGACCGCCTTTGACTATTGACAAGATTAATAGTACATGACATGCACAATGTGAAAATTATATCATTGAAAGAACCTTTCACAGACGTATTTAACGGTGTGCTTTGTGTAAGTTGCATGTCATATATTATTGCTCTAATATTTGGTCAAAGTTAGCATCAAAAAATGCATTAGGCCCTATATAGATGGAAGGAGGGAGTAGCTTTGAATAGCATTTGTATAGTAAAATGGGGCAAGGCTCTCTCTTTGTGTGGTGTGAATAGTTTTATTTTTTTCGTTTTCTTTTTGGTTGAGGGAAGTGCGAATTGATTTGGTACGTACAAGTACAATATTACTACACGTTAGGCTTGTCCCTAAAATTCAACCTGCGTCTTGTTATATCCCGAAAATTCAGATATCATGCTCCCAAAACTGGTGCCTTCACAACCCGCGCCTTGCTATCCCAAAATTACAACGCGCACGAAAACTCCCTCCAGCTGCCAAATCCCGACACACGAAATCCCCCTTCTAACCCTGAGCCGAAAGGGTCGCTAGTTCAAATCGGTGGGGGGTACTTTTGTAACACACCCTACATTTTGTACAAGCGCGTCCCTAAGTCATGCTTCACCCCTCCCATCGCCCCCTTTTCACCATTCGAAATCCCAGGCCGCCATAACCTCTTCGCTCCAGTCGCAAAACCCCACCCTCCTCCGTCCGCCACCTCACCGCTGCCCAGCCGGAGCCTCTTCCCCGACGACGTCGTCCACCGCAACAGCTCGACGTCCCTCGTCCACCTCCCCGGATGAGGATCCGTCGTCCATCTAGTCATCCCGCCGGTTCAGCCGCCCCTCCTCCACCTCCAAGGAGCTGCTTCGACGATCGCCTCGTCTATCGCGGCTGCTCCATCCCCACAGCGCTGCCTTACCCTGCTCCACCAGAACCGTAGCATCCTCACCGACTCCTCGGACGAAGCCGAGCCCTACTCGGTGCCACCAAAGAGGTTGTACACTCATCACATCGCACCTTCTCCTTAACTCGACCTCCCGAAGACGACGGTGTTCCATTCCGCACCCCCATGGAGCGGCTACCTTGAAGCCGGTGCCGCATGCGACATCTCCACGGCGGCTCTCCCCTAGTGCGAGGCCCCCTCGGCGGCGGTGTCCATACCAGCCAGATCTGCTGCTGCTGCTCCGGCTCTCGCTCGCTCGCTCGTGCTGCTACTACTGCTCTGGCTCTCGCTCGATCGCTCGCTCGCCCAGCTGCTGCTGCTGCTCTCCCCCTCGCTCGTGCTGCTGCTCTGCTCCGATTTAGCCACACTTCAGTCGACTGAATTGACTTTTGGGTTAGTCG